>NW_024428824.1:0-14510 GCF_017562075.2 Anopheles merus | reverse complement strand
CGCGCAGCATTCAGGCCGCCATTGGTTACTTCATCGTCCCGATTGTGTGCGCGGTTGCGCATACCAGACGGTCCGGCTGCGTTGTCCGCGCTTCCTCGGCCGTCTGATTCGTCGTCGCTGCTGCTCGATGACGATGATGATGCAGGACTGTGCTCCCCATACAGCGTCTCGCGTCCTGAGTCACTTGACGCCTTCTCGCTCTAAACCGCGCCTGCCGCAGCCGAAGATCTGCACGGCGTGCTGCAGTTCTGGCGATGGTTGGTGGAGATGGGGGACGTCCTGCTCGGCTGCACTTCCCGTTGCCGTGCCCTGGCTGCTCGGCGGCTCGCGTTCCGTCGATCGTTCCGTGCTCGACGGATCTCCGCGCGCCGTGCCTCCAAATCGGCAACGTCTTCCATATGCTGCTCGCTTGCTTGGGATGCGAGGGCTGCTCGCTCGTCGTCCCAGGCTTGCTGAAGCTGAGCCGTTTTCCGCTTAGCAGCTTCGCAGATACGGCTCCAGCTCGGCATCGCGCAATAGATCTGCTGGAGGTTTTCCGGACAGACCGGGTCCGTACTTCCCTCGCCGAGTAGCTGCTGCCGGACTTCAGCAAACCTTGGGCACTCGAACATCACGTGCTCCGCGTCTCAGGAACTCCGCTGCACAGCTGGCAGTCAGGGGACGATGTGAAGCCATTGCGACACAGGTAGTCCCGGAAGAAGCCATGTCTCTCGAGAGTACCTGGCACAAATGGCGACACATCTCCATGTTTCCTCGAACTGCCAGCTGCCGATGTCTGGAAGTACACGGTGCGCCAACGCGTGTACCGGCTGGTGTCAGCTTCCGCATCCCACTTTTGCTGCCATTCCTCAATCGTGGCCTGTCGCTCCTGCTTCCGGATGTTCGCCCTCGTGTCAGTTCGGTTGACGGCACTTAGTCGCTGGTAGACCCGGGCGTCTTCATCCACCAGCAGGCAGATGGGGGTCAAGCCGCCAGGAGGGTGGCAGTCTCATACCTTACGGTACGGAATGCTCGTGCCACCCTCAGTGCCATCTTCCGCTGTACACGCTCCAGCAGGCGACCAGGCTCACGTTTTTGCAGCTCCATGCTCCATACTGGTGCAGCATACCGCATAACGGACTCGGACACCGAAGCTAGCAGCTTCGCTTTCGATGCCCTTGGTCCGCTATGGTTTCGCAGCAATCTGGATGTGGCGTCGGCGATCTTCCCAGCCCTCGTCGTGACCTCCTTGACGTGCGGCAGCCACGACAACTTGTCCTGGAGGGTCACGCCGAGATAGCGGATCGAGCGGGACGAGGTGACGTTCCACGTCGCCTACTCGGACGGTAATCCGCGTCGGGGCTTTGGAGCTGGAAATGACCACCATCTCCGTTTTCGCCGGCGCTAGTTCGAGATGGTGTTGAGCCATCCACTCCATCACTGAGGTGATCGCCTCTTCTGCAGCAGCTTTCACACTGTCTGGGGTTGTGCCTGGGACCAGCAGCACCAGGTCGTCGGCATACCCCAGGATCTCCGCATCGGGTGGCAGGGCGATGTCTAACACACCGTCATACATCGTGTTCCACAGAGTGGGGCCTAGAATAGACCCCTGTGGAACCCCTGCCGTGACGGACCGCACTACCGGGCCATCAGAGGTTTCATACACCAGCTCTCGGCCCTGAAAGTAGCTGTGTATGATGCGTTGGAGGCCGGCCGGAACTCCTTTCGACTGCAGCGCAGCGGCGATGGCCTGCCAGCTGGCCGTATTGAACGCATTCCTAACGTCTAGCGCCGCAACTAGTAGGAAGCGTTTGTCGCGTCGGTTCGTGCGACCGAACGACATCGCACGCTGGCCGGCCTCAACAACTCTCTGTATGGCACCGATGGTCGAGCGCCCTCTGCGGAAACCGTACTGTCGGTCCGACAGTCGTGTCGCTACAGGGATAACTGGCTTGTGGCCGCCAAGCGTTCATAGCGACGTGGCTTTTTGATCCTTCGATGTCGGCTCTTCCTATCATTGTGAAGCAAAATTCACCAAGCGTAGGATTGTTCACCCTTTCAAGGGAACGTGAGCTGGGTTTAGACCGTCGTGAGACAGGTTAGTTTACCCTACTGGTGTGTGCTTATAGTCGCTATCTTAACGGAATTCCTTGCAGTACGAGAGGAACCACAGGTACGGACCACTGGCTCAATACTAGTCCGACCGGACTTTGGTATGACGCTACGTCCGCTGGATTATGCCTGAACGCCTCTAAGGTCGTAGCCAATCCGAGCTGATAGCGCTTCTCAAACCCATTAGGTGTTCGGAAGCTAGCGGGCCTAACAACCCTCTGAGATCCGTTGGAGTCTGCCTTCGCAGCCCGGCGTCTCATCCCGCTATACCTAGGCCGCAATGAGTGGAGTTCGCTGCACGTGTTAGTACCGTAACTGGGAACGCCGTTGGCTTGAGCTCTGCCCAACGTGGATATACCTAGTTTCGACACCTATCAACCGCCCGCAAACGACGGGACTTCAGGCTGGGAGCTGCGAGTTGTAGAGATGCGTTCGCATCGATCCTCTCAGGCGACCCATGCTTGGTGGTTTGTCCGTGTGCCCCTTCCTCGATGTGCGCAAGCGCGTCTTGGTCTGGGGACCACGTCGACACAGGGGATACTTTTGTGAGAGCAAGAGTGTACTTGGTTGAGTGTAGCAAGGGATTGCGTGCCCCTTCCTCGATGGCGTATTTAACCATCTTGGTCTGGGGACCGTGGTACCGTGCTCTGGTGAAGCTTGGTGCGTGCTCCTTCCTTGTCAGACGAGTGACTTGACTTGGTCTGGAGACCGTTCCTTTACACTAGTGGACAAGAGTTTGCTCCTTCTCCGTGTCAGACGAGTGACTTGACATGGTATGGAGCGGGACACGTAACACTGGTGAGCTTGTCAGCGTGCCTCCTTCTCGACTTGATTGTCTTGATGTGAGGACCGTGCGACCCACACCAGTACAGTCATACGGACTACCCATACCCTAGCGTTGAAGCTTGGCTACCTTCATCGTCAAGGGAGTGGGTGGTCACTGGTGAAGCTTGGTGCGTGCTCCTTCCTTGTCAGACGAGTGACTTGACTTGGTCTGGAGACCGTTCCTTTACACTAGTGGACAAGAGTTGGCTCCTTCCGTGTCAGACGAGTGACTTGACCATGGTATGGAGCGGGACACGTAACACTAGTGAGCTTGTCGGCGTGCCTCCTTCTTGACTTGATTGTCTTGATGTGAGGACCGTGCGACCCACACCAGTACGTATACTGTACACTCATTATGGCTCTACCTTGTCCTGTTCATGAAGTGCTTAATGCAGCCATGGACTAGGTAATGGGTACTGGTGAAGCTTGACTTAGGCTCCTTCCTTGTCAGACGAGTGACTTGACTTGGTCTGGAGACTAAGGCTTTACATTGGTGGACATGCATCGTGCTCCTAGCTTGTCAGACGAGTCACTTGACATGCTGTGGAGAAGGTTGCTTAACACTGATGAGCTTGTCGGCGTGCCTCCTTCTTGACTTGATTGTCTCGATGTGAGGACCGTGCGGACCACACCAGTGAGTCATATAAGTACACTCGTAGTAAGCTTTTGTTCACCTTGTCTGGTCTGTGTTGTGCTCGACCGCCTTCACGGACAATGGACTTGATGGATACTGGTGAAGCTTGGTGCAGGCTCCTTCCTTGTCAGACGAGCGACTTGACTTGGTCTGGAGACTGTTCCTTTACATTAGTGGACATGTGTCGTGCTTCTTCCTTGTCAGACGAGTGACTTGACATAGGTTGGAGATGGACGCGTAACACTAATGAGCTTGTCGGCGTTCCTCCTTCTTGACTTGATTGTCTTGATGCGAGGAACGTGCAGACCACACCAGTAAGCTTACATGCTCTCGTTACAAGTTGTATATGTTGACCCGTTTGGGCCGGTTGCCTTGCGCATGATGATGTTGACCATGTTTGGTTAACGTGTCGTGTGTCGAGGTGGTCGGTCTTGGTAGTAGGATGTCTTGTGCATGGCGTGTTGACCTCGTCGGTCGATGTGTCGTGTACGAGATGACCTACTTGCCCGTCGGTTGTCCAAGTTGTATGATGTGTTGACTTAGTCGACGTGTCATGTGCTTGGATGATTGGCGTACGGGTCATGTATGGTGTACTTCCTTCGGTTGAAGGGATGTACTAGTACATACTTGTATTAATTGTTTATTTCACGATCTGGTCTTTTGATTGGATCGTGAAAAAACGCTAAGTCCAAGAATCCTGAACTCGAGAGGAAAGCGCTGATGGCAACCTTTTTGACAGGACGTCCCTAGAAAACGGCTTTTTCCTTTTCGGCATTAAGTGGCATGTTTAACGTGGCTAGAACATCAATTATCCTGCAAATGGCACTCAAGCTTGGCAAAAGTCTCGAAACACTCCTATCTTGACGCACCGGCAACCGCAACACGATGCAAAACAAATTGCACGAGCTACTGATACTTGTACCATGCACGGTACACGGTTCCGAAAATTACGCCTGAAAGTATGCAATTTGGTGCTACCCTAGGGAACTTGTATGGGGAAGCCTACCTACGCGTGTCGCACGTTGCAAGTTGCATGGTCGTCGATCAGAGGCATGCAAAAGCACCTATCTAGGGGAATTACTCTACGTTCTAGTAGCTAGTGCGATTTTCCGGTCCAGCACGGCAGTACGCCTGCATGCATACAATCCATGTACCAACCATGTACCTAGGCGTTGGTCAGTAGCTTTTGGCGCCACATGGAGAAAGTATTCGAGTTCAGATTTCTGGGACTTAGCGTATTTTTCAAAACTATTAATTTAAATTAAACTATTAATGGGTCTCAAGCTAGGCGTTGGTCAGTAGCTTTTGGCGCAACATGGAGGAAGTATTCGAGTTCAGATTTCTGGGACTTAGCGTATTTTTCAAAACTATTAATTTAAATTAAACTATTAATGGGTCTCAAGCTAGGCGTTGGTCAGTAGCTTTTGGCGCCACATGGAGAAAGTATTCGAGTTCAGATTTCTGGGACTTAGCGTATTTTTCAAAACTATTAATGGAAATTAAACTATAAATGGGTCTCAAGCTAGGCGTTGGTCAGTAGCTTTTGGCGCCACATGGAGAAGTATTCGAGTTCAGATTTCTGGGACTTAGCGTATTTTTCAAAACTATTAATGGAAATTAAACTATAAATGGGTCTCAAGCTAGGCGTTGGTCAGTAGCTTTTGGCGCCACATGGAGAAAGTATTCGAGTTCAGATTTCTGGGACTTAGCGTATTTTTCAAAACTATTAATTTAAATTAAATATTAATGGGTCTCAAGCTAGGCGTTGGTCAGTAGCTTTTGGCGCAACATGGAGGAAGTATTCGAGTTCAGATTTCTGGGACTTAGCGTATTTTTCAAAACTATTAATGGAAATTAAACTATAAATGGGTCACAAGCTAGGCGTTGCTCAGTAGCTTTTGGCGCCACATGGAGGAAGTATTCGAGTTCAGATTTCTGGGACTTAGCGTATTTTTCAAACTATTAATGGAAATTAAACTATAAATGGGTCTCAAGCTAGGCGTTGGTCAGTAGCTTTTGGCGCAACATGGAGGAAGTATTCGAGTTCAGATTTCTGGGACTTAGCTTATTTTCAAAACTATTAATGGAAATTAAACTATAAATGGGTCTCAAGCTAGGCGTTGGTCAATAGCTTTTGGCGCAACATGGAGAAGTATTCGAGTTCAGATTTCTAGGACTTAGCGTATTTTTCAATCATATTAAACCGAATCAAACATAAAATGATGAAACCTACACGACGTTCCTAGGTTATGAACGAAAAGTGACGATTTAGTGCCGGTCAGGATAGCCGTGCACCAAAATTGTGTACCGATCAGGGAAAGTACAACACGGAGGGCGCAGCCCGAGCGTACGCGTTCATGGATGTCCATGTTGTACAAGTTGCCGGTCAGGATAGCCGTGCACCAAAATTGTGTACCGATCAGGGAAAGTACAACACGGAGGGCGCAGCCCGAGCGTACGCGTTCATGGATGTCCATGTTGGTACAAGTTGCCGGTCAGGATAGCCGTGCACCAAAATTGTGTACCGATCAGGGAAAGTACAACACGGAGGGCGCAGCCCGAGCGTACGCGTTCATGGATGTCCATGTTGGTACAAGTTGCCGGTCAGGATAGCCGTGCACCAAAATTGTGTACCGATCAGGGAAAGTACAACACGGAGGGCGCAGCCCGAGCGTACGCGTTCATGGATGTCCATGTTGGTACAAGTTGCCGGTCAGGATAGCCGTGCACCAAAATTGTGTACCGATCAGGGAAAGTACAACACGGAGGGCGCAGCCCGAGCGTACGCGTTCATGGATGTCCATGTTGGTACAAGTTGCCGGTCAGGATAGCCGTGCACCAAAATTGTGTACCGATCAGGGAAAGTACACTACGTTCCTATGACTTGGGTGAAAAGTGTTGATAAAGTGCCGGATAGGATAGACGGTGGCTTATCGTACACATCACAAACAAAAACCCCTTAGTGAGCAGTAGCAAGTGTCGATGGAACAAAGCGAAGGCAATACAACTGATCAAGTACAATAAAGAACGCTACGTACTAGGACTTCTGTCCAAGAATGGTGTCCGCGACGGGAGGGCAATGGTCGAGCAAGCAGGTTTCCCTAGTAAACCTTGTATGGTAAACATACCCAAGCGTGTCCGTATGCACGCAACGATAGTCACGAACGGGCACATACCTAGGGAAAGTACTCTACGTACTAGGACTTCTGTCCAAGAATGGTGTCCGCGACGGTCGGGGAAGCAGTTGCTTATCATGGCAAACAAGTTAAATAGCTACCTTAAGAGAACGAAAGTTACTGTGGATGGAACAAAACGTGTGCCTAGAATTCCTTCCTGGTTTCCCTAGTAAACCTTGTATGGTAAACATACCCAAGCGTGTCCGTATGCACGCAACGATAGTCACGAACGGGCACATACCTAGGGAAAGTACTCTACGTACTAGGACTTCTGTCCAAGAATGGTGTCCGCGACGGTCGGGGAAGCAGGTTGCTTATCATGGCAAACAAGTTAAATAGCTACCTTAAGAGAACGAAAGTTACTGTGGATGGAACAAAACGTGTGCCTAGAATTCCTTCCTGGTTTCCCTAGTAAACCTTGTATGGTAAACATACCCAAGCGTGTCCGTATGCACGCAACGATAGTCACGAACGGGCACATACCTAGGGAAAGTACTCTACGTACTAGGACTTCTGTCCAAGAATGGTGTCCGCGACGGGAGGGCAATGGTCGAGCAAGCAGGTTTCCCTAGTAAACCTTGTATGGTAACATACCCAAGCGTGTCCGTATGCACGCAACGATAGTCACGAACGGGCACATACCTAGGGAAAGTACTCTACGTACTAGGACTTCTGTCCAAGAATGGTGTCCGCGACGGGAGGGCAATGGTCGAGCAAGCAGGTTTCCCTAGTAAACCTTGTATGGTAAACATACCCAAGCGTGTCCGTATGCACGCAACGATAGTCACGAACGGGCACATACCTAGGGAAAGTACTCTACGTACTAGGACTTCTGTCCAAGAATGGTGTCCGCGACGGTCGGGGAAGCAGGTTGCTTATCATGGCAAACAAGTTAAATAGCTACCTTAAGAGAACGAAAGTTACTGTGGATGGAACAAAACGTGTGCCTAGAATTCCTTCCTGGTTTCCCTAGTAAACCTTGTATGGTAAACATACCCAAGCGTGTCCGTATGCACGCAACGATAGTCACGAACGGGCACATACCTAGGGAAAGTACTCTACGTACTAGGACTTCTGTCCAAGAATGGTGTCCGCGACGGGAGGGCAATGGTCGAGCAAGCAGGTTTCCCTAGTAAACCTTGTATGGTAAACATACCCAAGCGTGTCCGTATGCACGCAACGATAGTCACGAACGGGCACATACCTAGGGAAAGTACTCTACGTACTAGGACTTCTGTCCAAGAATGGTGTCCGCGACGGGAGGGCAATGGTCGAGCAAGCAGGTTTCCCTAGTAAACCTTGTATGGTAAACATACCCAAGCGTGTCCGTATGCACGCAACGATAGTCACGAACGGGCACATACCTAGGAAAGTACTCTACGTACTAGGACTTCTGTCCAAGAATGGTGTCCGCGACGGTCGGGGAAGCAGGTTGCTTATCATGGCAAACAAGTTAAATAGCTACCTTAAGAGAACGAAAGTTACTGTGGATGGAACAAAACGTGTGCCTAGAATTCCTTCCTGGTTTCCCTAGTAAACCTTGTATGGTAAACATACCCAAGCGTGTCCGTATGCACGCAACGATAGTCACGAACGGGCACATACCTAGGGAAAGTACTCTACGTACTAGGACTTCTGTCCAAGAATGGTGTCCGCGACGGGAGGGCAATGGTCGAGCAAGCAGGTTTCCCTAGTAAACCTTGTATGGTAAACATACCCAAGCGTGTCCGTATGCACGCAACGATAGTCACGAACGGGCACATACCTAGGGAAAGTACTCTACGTACTAGGACTTCTGTCCAAGAATGGTGTCCGCGACGGGAGGGCAATGGTCGAGCAAGCAGGTTTCCCTAGTAAACCTTGTATGGTAAACATACCCAAGCGTGTCCGTATGCACGCAACGATAGTCACGAACGGGCACATACCTAGGGAAAGTACTCTACGTACTAGGACTTCTGTCCAAGAATGGTGTCCGCGACGGGAGGGCAATGGTCGAGCAAGCAGGTTTCCCTAGTAAACCTTGTATGGTAAACATACCCAAGCGTGTCCGTATGCACGCAACGATAGTCACGAACGGGCACATACCTAGGGAAAGTACTCTACGTACTAGGACTTCTGTCCAAGAATGGTGTCCGCGACGGGAGGGCAATGGTCGAGCAAGCAGGTTTCCCTAGTAAACCTTGTATGGTAAACATACCCAAGCGTGTCCGTATGCACGCAACGATAGTCACGAACGGGCACATACCTAGGGAAAGTACTCTACGTACTAGGACTTCTGTCCAAGAATGGTGTCCGCGACGGTCGGGAAGCAGGTTGCTTATCATGGCAAACAAGTTAAATAGCTACCTTAAGAGAACGAAAGTTACTGTGGATGGAACAAAACGTGTGCCTAGAATTCCTTCCTGGTTTCCCTAGTAAACCTTGTATGGTAAACATACCCAAGCGTGTCCGTATGCACGCAACGATAGTCACGAACGGGCACATACCTAGGGAAAGTACTCTACGTACTAGGACTTCTGTCCAAGAATGGTGTCCGCGACGGGAGGGCAATGGTCGAGCAAGCAGGTTTCCCTAGTAAACCTTGTATGGTAAACATACCCAAGCGTGTCCGTATGCACGCAACGATAGTCACGAACGGGCACATACCTAGGGAAAGTACTCTACGTACTAGGACTTCTGTCCAAGAATGGTGTCCGCGACGGGAGGGCAATGGTCGAGCAAGCAGGTTTCCCTAGTAAACCTTGTATGGTAAACATACCCAAGCGTGTCCGTATGCACGCAACGATAGTCACGAACGGGCACATACCTAGGGAAAGTACTCTACGTACTAGGACTTCTGTCCAAGAATGGTGTCCGCGACGGGAGGGCAATGGTCGAGCAAGCAGGTTTCCCTAGTAAACCTTGTATGGTAAACATACCCAAGCGTGTCCGTATGCACGCAACGATAGTCACGAACGGGCACATACCTAGGGAAAGTACTCTACGTACTAGGACTTCTGTCCAAGAATGGTGTCCGCGACGGTCGGGGAAGCAGGTTGCTTATCATGGCAAACAAGTTAAATAGCTACCTTAAGAGAACGAAAGTTACTGTGGATGGAACAAAACGTGTGCCTAGAATTCCTTCCTGTTTCCCTAGTAAACCTTGTATGGTAAACATACCCAAGCGTGTCCGTATGCACGCAACGATAGTCACGAACGGGCACATACCTAGGGAAAGTACTCTACGTACTAGGACTTCTGTCCAAGAATGGTGTCCGCGACGGGAGGGCAATGGTCGAGCAAGCAGGTTTCCCTAGTAAACCTTGTATGGTAAACATACCCAAGCGTGTCCGTATGCACGCAACGATAGTCACGAACGGGCACATACCTAGGGAAAGTACTCTACGTACTAGGACTTCTGTCCAAGAATGGTGTCCGCGACGGGAGGGCAATGGTCGAGCAAGCAGGTTTCCCTAGTAAACCTTGTATGGTAAACATACCCAAGCGTGTCCGTATGCACGCAACGATAGTCACGAACGGGCACATACCTAGGGAAAGTACTCTACGTACTAGGACTTCTGTCCAAGAATGGTGTCCGCGACGGGAGGGCAATGGTCGAGCAAGCAGGTTTCCCTAGTAAACCTTGTATGGTAAACATACCCAAGCGTGTCCGTATGCACGCAACGATAGTCACGAACGGGCACATACCTAGGGAAAGTACTCTACGTACTAGGACTTCTGTCCAAGAATGGTGTCCGCGACGGGAGGGCAATGGTCGAGCAAGCAGGTTTCCCTAGTAAACCTTGTATGGTAAACATACCCAAGCGTGTCCGTATGCACGCAACGATAGTCACGAACGGGCACATACCTAGGGAAAGTACTCTACGTACTAGGACTTCTGTCCAAGAATGGTGTCCGCGACGGTCGGGGAAGCAGGTTGCTTATCATGGCAAACAAGTTAAATAGCTACCTTAAGAGAACGAAAGTTACTGTGGATGGAACAAAACGTGTGCCTAGAATTCCTTCCTGGTTTCCCTAGTAAACCTTGTATGGTAAACATACCCAAGCGTGTCCGTATGCACGCAACGATAGTCACGAACGGGCACATACCTAGGGAAAGTACTCTACGTACTAGGACTTCTGTCCAAGAATGGTGTCCGCGACGGGAGGGCAATGGTCGAGCAAGCAGGTTTCCCTAGTAAACTTGTATGGTAAACATACCCAAGCGTGTCCGTATGCACGCAACGATAGTCACGAACGGGCACATACCTAGGGAAAGTACTCTACGTACTAGGACTTCTGTCCAAGAATGGTGTCCGCGACGGGAGGGCAATGGTCGAGCAAGCAGGTTTCCCTAGTAAACCTTGTATGGTAAACATACCCAAGCGTGTCCGTATGCACGCAACGATAGTCCACGAACGGGCACATACCTAGGGAAAGTACTCTACGTACTAGGACTTCTGTCCAAGAATGGTGTCCGCGACGGGAGGGCAATGGTCGAGCAAGCAGGTTTCCCTAGTAAACCTTATATGGTAAGCATACCCAAGCGTGTCCGTATGCACGCAACGATAGTCACGAACGGGCACATACCTAGGGAAAGTACTCTACGTACTAGGACTTCTGTCCAAGAATGGGTCCGCGACGGTCGGGAAGCAGGTTGCTTATCATGGCAAACAAGTTAAATAGCTACCTTAAGAGAACGAAAGTTACTGTGGATGGAACAAAACGTGTGCCTAGAATTCCTTCCTGGTTTCCCTAGTAAACCTTGTATGGTAAACATACCCAAGCGTGTCCGTATGCACGCAACGATAGTCACGAACGGGCACATACCTAGGGAAGTACTCTCTACGTACTAGGACTTCTGTCCAAGAATGGTGTCCGCGACGGGAGGGCAATGGTCGAGCAAGCAGGTTTCCCTAGTAAACCTTGTATGGTAAACATACCCAAGCGTGTCCGTATGCACGCAACGATAGTCACGAACGGGCACATACCTAGGGAAAGTACTCTACGTACTAGGACTTCTGTCCAAGAATGGTGTCCGCGACGGGAGGGCAATGGTCGAGCAAGCAGGTTTCCCTAGTAAACCTTGTATGGTAAACATACCCAAGCGTGTCCGTATGCACGCAACGATAGTCACGAACGGGCACATACCTAGGGAAAGTACTCTACGTACTAGGACTTCTGTCCAAGAATGGTGTCCGCGACGGGAGGCAATGGTCGAGCAAGCAGGTTTCCCTAGTAAACCTTGTATGGTAAACATACCCAAGCGTGTCCGTATGCACGCAACGATAGTCACGAACGGGCACATACCTAGGGAAAGTACTCTACGTACTAGGACTTCTGTCCAAGAATGGTGTCCGCGACGTCGGGGAAGCAGGTTGCTTATCATGGCAAACAAGTTAATATCTACCTTAAGAGAACGAAAGTTACTGTGGATGGAACAAAACGTGTGCCTAGAATTCCTTCCTGGTTTCCCTAGTAAACCTTGTATGGTAAACATACCCAAGCGTGTCCGTATGCACGCAACGATAGTCACGAACGGGCACATACCTAGGGAAAGTACTCTACGTACTAGGACTTCTGTCCAAGAATGGTGTCCGCGACGGTCGGGGAAGCAGGTTGCTTATCATGGCAAACAAGTTAAATAGCTACCTTAAGAAACGAAGTTACTGTGGATGGAACAAAACGTGTGCCTAGAATTCCTTCCTGGTTTCCCTAGTAAACCTTGTATGGTAAACATACCCAAGCGTGTCCGTATGCACGCAACGATAGTCACGAACGGGCACATACCTAGGGAAGTACTCTACGTACTAGGACTTCTGTCCAAGAATGGTGTCTCCGCGACGGGAGGGCAATGGTCGAGCAAGCAGGTTTCCCTAGTAAACCTTGTATGGTAAACATACCCAAGCGTGTCCGTATGCACGCAACGATAGTCACGAACGGGCACATACCTAGGGAAGTACTCTACGTACTAGGACTTCTGTCCAAGAATGGTGTCCGCGACGGGAGGGCAATGGTCGAGCAAGCAGTTTCCCTAGTAAACCTTGTATGGTAAACATACCCAAGCGTGTCCGTATGCACGCAACGATAGTCACGAACGGGCACATACCTAGGGAAAGTACTCTACGTACTAGGACTTCTGTCCAAGAATGGTGTCCGCGACGGGAGGGCAATGGTCGAGCAAGCAGGTTTCCCTAGTAAACCTTGTATGGTAAACATACCCAAGCGTGTCCGTATGCACGCAACGATAGTCACGAACGGGCACATACCTAGGGAAAGTACTCTACGTACTAGGACTTCTGTCCAAGAATGGTGTCCGCGACGGTCGGGGAAGCAGGTTGCTTATCATTGCAAACAAGTTAAATAGCTACCTTAGAGAACGAAAGTTACTGTGGATGGAACAAAACGTGTGCCTAGAATTCCTTCCTGGTTTCCCTAGTAAACCTTGTATGGTAAACATACCCAAGCGTGTCCGTATGCACGCAACGATAGTCACGAACGGGCACATACCTAGGGAAAGTACTCTACGTACTAGGACTTCTGTCCAAGAATGGTGTCCGCGACGGGAGGGCAATGGTCGAGCAAGCAGGTTTCCCTAGTAAACCTTGTATGGTAAACATACCCAAGCGTGTCCGTATGCACGCAACGATAGTCACGAACGGGCACATACCTAGGGAAAGTACTCTACGTACTAGGACTTCTGTCCAAGAATGGTGTCCGCGACGGGAGGGCAATGGTCGAGCAAGCAGGTTTCCCTAGTAAACCTTGTATGTTAAAACATACCCAAGCGTGTCCGTATGCACGCAACGATAGTCACGAACGGGCACATACCTAGGGAAAGTACTCTACGTACTAGGACTTCTGTCCAAGAATGGTGTCCCGCGACGGGAGGGCAATGGTCGAGCAAGCAGGTTTCCCTAGTAAACCTTGTATGGTAAACATACCCAAGCGTGTCCGTATGCACGCAACGATAGTCACGAACGGGCACATACCTAGGGAAAGTACTCTACGTACTAGGACTTCTGTCCAAGAATGGTGTCCGCGACGGGAGGGCAATGGTCGAGCAAGCAGGTTTCCCTAGTAAACCTTGTATGGTAAACATACCCAAGCGTGTCCGTATGCACGCAACGATAGTCACGAACGGGCACATACCTAGGGAAAGTACTCTACGTACTAGGACTTCTGTCCAAGAATGGTGTCCGCGACGGTCGGGGAAGCAGGTTCTTATCATGGCAAACAAGTTAAATAGCTACCTTAAGAGAACGAAAGTTACTGTGGATGGAACAAAACGTGTGCCTAGAATTCCTTCCTGGTTTCCCTAGTAAACCTTGTATGGTAAACATACCCAAGCGTGTCCGTATGCACGCAACGATAGTCACGAACGGGCACATACCTAGGGAAGTACTCTACGTACTAGGACTTCTGTCCAAGAATGGTGTCCGCGACGGGAGGGCAATGGTCGAGCAAGCAGGTTTCCCTAGTAAACCTTGTATGGTAAACATACCCAAGCGTGTCCGTATGCACGCAACGATAGTCACGAACGGGCACATACCTAGGGAAAGTACTCTACGTACTAGGACTTCTGTCCAAGAATGGTGTCCGCGACGGGAGGGCAATGGTCGAGCAAGCAGGTTTCCCTAGTAAACCTTGTATGGTAAACATACCCAAGCGTGTCCGTATGCACGCAACGATAGTCACGAACGGGCACATACCTAGGGAAAGTACTCTACGTACTAGGACTTCTGTCCAAGAATGGTGTCCGCGACGGGAGGGCAATGGTCGAGCAAGCAGGTTTCCCTAGTAAC
>NW_024428823.1:0-14540 GCF_017562075.2 Anopheles merus | reverse complement strand
TTTGGATGATGTTGAAAGTAGTTCCATTAAAGTCAACCATGACTCAAAAAAGTTGTGTTTATCATCCAACAGAGCTAGAAACTAAAAAATCATGAGTAACAAAAGTTATTTTCTTCATCCAAAATGGCTAGAAACTAAAAAACTCATGAGTAACAAAAGTTATTTTCTTCATCAAAATGGCTAGAACTAAAAAATCATGAGTAACAAAAGTTTATTTCTTCATCCAAAATGGCTAGAAACTAAAAAAATCATGAGTAACAAAAGTTATTTTCTTCATCCAAAATAGCTAGAAACTAAAAAATCATGATGGTAAGTTGTTTGGTCGGATAATCTTTAAAAGGCCATAACTTTTGAACGGTTGAGCTAGAAGACGATCGATATAGATTTGGAAAGCTCTCGATCAGGGCTACAACGTATGCAAGTAAGAGAGAATATCTCAAAAGTAACGTTAAACATGATAAAAACGCATGGCAAAGGATATCGCGTCGAACAATCGGTGTGACGGCATGATGTTACAGCAGCGGTAAATTATTATTTTTTTTTTTTTTGGTCGCGTTGGTCTGAAGCGGTCCCATGTTTACGGTAATTGTTTGGATGATGTTGAAAGTAGTTCATTAAAGTCAACCATGACTCAAAAAAGTTGTGTTTCTCATCCAAAGAGCTAGAAACTAAAACATCATGAGTAACAAAAGTTATTTTCTTCATCCAAAATGGCTAGAGACTAAAAAAATCATGAGTAACAAAAGTTATTTTACTTCAAAAATGGATAGAAACTAAAAATCATGAGTAAACAAAGTTATTTTCTTCATCCAAATGGCTGGAAACTAAAAAATCATGAGTAACAAAAGTTATTTTCTTCATCCAAAATGGCTAGAAACTAAAAAATCATGAGTAACAAAAGTTATTTTCTTCATCCAAAAGCTAGAAACTAAAAAAATCATGATGTGTAAGTTGTTTTGGTTGGATAATCTTTAAACGGCCATAACTTTTGAACGGTTAGAGCTAGAAAGACGATCGACATAGATTTGGAAAGCTCTCGATCAGGGCTACAACGTATGCAAGTAAGAGAGAATAGCTCAAAAGTAACGTTAAACATGATAAAACGCATGGTAAAGGATATCGCGTCGAACAATCGGTGTGACGGCATGATGTTACAGCTGCGGTAAGGTTTTTTTTTTTTTTTTTTGGTCGCGTTGGTCTGAAGCGGTCCCATGTTTACGGTAATTGTTTTCGATGATGTTGAAAGTAGTTCCATCAAAGTCAACCATGACTCAAAAAAGTTGTGTTTCTCATCCAAAAGAGCTAGAAACTAAAACATCATGAGTAACAAAGTTATTTTCTTCATCCAAAATGGCTGGAAACTAAAAAATCATGAGTAACAAAAGTTATTTTCTTCATCCAAAATGGCTAGAAACTAAAAAATCATGAGTAACAAAAGTTATTTTCTTCATCCAAAATAGCTAGAAACTAAAAAATCATGAGTAACAAAAGTTATTTTCTTCATCCAAAAATAGCTAGAAACTAAAAAATCATGATGTTGTAAGTTGTTTTGGTCGGATAATCTTTAAACGGCCATAACTTTTGAACGGTTGAGCTAGAAAGACGATCGATAGATTTGGAAAGCTCTCGATCAGGGCTACAACGTATGCAAGTAAGAGAGAATAGCTCAAAAGTAACGTTAAACATGATAAAAACGCATGGTAAAGGATGATCGCGTCGAACAATCGGTGTGACGGCATGATGTTACAGCAGCGGTAAGGTTTTTTTTTTTTTTTTGGTCGCGTTGGTCTGAAGCGGGTCCCATGTTTACGGTAATTGTTTTGGATGATGTTGAAAGTAGTTCCATTAAAGTCAACCATGACCAAAAAAGTTGTGTTTCTCATCCAAAAGAGCTAGAAACTAAAAAATCATGAGTAACAAAAGTTATTATCTTCATCCAAAAATGGCTGGAAACTAAAAAATCATGAGTAACAAAAGTTATTTTCTTCATCCAAAATGGCTAGAAACTAAAAAATCATGATGTTGTAAGTTGTTTTGGTTGGATAATCTTTAAACGGCCATAACTTTTGAACGGTTTGAGCTAGAAAGACGATCGATATAGATTTGGAAAGCTCTCGATCAGGGCTACAACGTATGCAAGTAAGAGAGAATAGCTCAAAAAGTAACGTTAACATGATAAAACGCATGGCAAAGGATATCGCGTCGAACAATCGGTGTGACGGCATGATGTTACAGCAGCGGTAAATTTTTTTTTTTTTTTTGGTCGCGTTGGTCTGAAGCGGTCCCATGTTTACGGTAATTGTTTTGGATGATGTTGAAAGTAGTTCCATAAAGTTACCATGACTCAAAAAAGTTGTGTTTCTCATCCAAAAGAGCTAGAAACTAAAAATCATGAGTAACAAAAGTTATTTTCTTCATCCAAAATGGCTAAAAACTAATCAATCATGATGTTGTATAAAGGATATCGCGTCGAACAATCGGTGTGACGGCATGATGTTACAGCTGCGGTAAGGTTTTTTTTTTTTTTTTTTTTTTGGTCGCGTTGGTCTGAGAGGGTCCCATGTTTACGGTAATTGTTTTGGATGATGTTGAAAGTAGTTCCATTAAAGTCAACCATGACTCAAAAAAGTTGTGTTTCTCATCCAACAGAGCTAGAAACTAAAAAATCATGAGTAACAAAAGTTATTTTCTTCATCCAAAATGGCTAGAAACTAAAAACTCATGAGTAACAAAAGTTATTTTCTTCATTCAAAATGGCTAGAAACTAAAAAATCATGAGTAACAAAAGTTATTTTCTTCATCCAAAATGGCTAGAAACTAAAAAATCATGAGTAACAAAAGTTATTTCTTCATCCAAAATAGCTAGAAACTAAAAAATCATGAGTAACAAAAGTTATTTTCTTCATCCAAAATAGCTAGAAACTAAAAAATCATGATGTTGTAAGTTGTTTTGGTCGGATAATCTTTAAAAGGCCATAACTTTTGAACGGTTTGAGCTAGAAAGACGATCGATATAGATTGGGAAAGCTCTCGATCAGGCTACAACGTATGCAAGTAAGAGAGAATATCTCAAAGTAACGTTAAACATGATAAAACGCATGGCAAAGGATATCGCGTCGAACAATCGGTGTGACGGCATGATGTTACAGCAGCGGTAAATTATTATTTTTTTTTTTTGGTCGCGTTGGTCTGAAGCGGTCCCATGTTTACGGTAATTGTTTTGGATGATGTTGAAAGTAGTTCCATTAAAGTCAACCATGACTCAAAAAAGTTGTGTTTCTCATCCAAAAGAGCTAGAAACTAAAACATCATGAGTAACAAAAGTTATTTTCTTCATCCAAAATGGCTAGAGACTAAAAAATCATGAGTAACAAAAGTTATTTCTACTTCAAAAATGGATAGAAACTAAAAAATCATGAGTAACAAAAGTTATTTTCTTCATCAAAATGGCTGGAAACTAAAAATCATGAGTAACAAAAGTATTTTCTTCATCCAAAATGGCTAGAAACTAAAAAATCATGAGTAACAAAAGTTATTTCTTCATCCAAAATAGCTAGAAACTAAAAAATCATGATGTTGTAAGTTGTTTTGGTTGGATAATCTTTAAACGGCCATAACTTTTGAACGGTTAGAGCTAGAAAGACGATCGATATAGATTTGGAAAGCTCTCGATCAGGGCTACAACGTATGCAAGTAAGAGAGAATAGCTCAAAAGTAACGTTAAACATGATAAAACGCATGGCAAAGGATATCGCGTCGAACAATCGGTGTGACGGCATGATGTTACAGCTGCGGTAAGGTTTTTTTTTTTTTTTTTTTTTGGTCGCGTTGGTCTGAAGCGGTCCCATGTTTACGGTAATTGTTTTCGATGATGTTGAAAGTAGTTCCATCAAAGTCAACCATGACTCAAAAAGTTGTGTTTCTCATCCAAAAGAGCTAGAAACTAAAACATCATGAGTAACAAAAGTTATTTCTTCATCCAAAATGGCTAGAAACTAAAAAATCATGAGTAACAAAAGTTATTTTCTTCATCCAAAATGGCTAGAAACTAAAACATCATGAGTAACAAAAGTTATTTTCTTCATCCAAAATGGCTAGAAACTAAAAATCATGAGTAACAAAAGTTATTTCTTCATCCAAAATGGCTAGAAACTAAAAAATCATGAGTAACAAAAGTTATTTTCTTCATCCAAAATGGCTAGAAACTAAAAAATCATGAGTAACAAAAGTTATTTTCTTCATCCAAAATGGCTGGAAACTAAAAATCATGAGTAACAAAAGTTATTTTCTTCATCCAAAATGGCTAGAAACTAAAAAATCATGATGTTGTAAGTTGTTTTGGTTGGATAATCTTTAAACGGCCATAACTTTTGAACGGTTTGAGCTAGAAAGACGATCGATATAGATTTGGAAAGCTCTCGATCAGGGCTACAACGTATGCAAGTAAGAGAGAATAGCTCAAAAGTAACGTTAAACATGATAAAACGCATGGTAAAGGATATCGCGTCGAACAATCGGTGTGACGGCATGATGTTACAGCTGCGGTAAGGTTTTTTTTTTTTTTTTTTGGTCGCGTTGGTCTGAAGCGGTCCCATGTTTACGGTAATTGTTTTGGATGATGTTGAAAGTAGTTCCATTAAAGTCAACCATGACTCAAAAAAGTTGTGTTTCTCATCCAAAAGAGCTAGAAACTAAAAAATCATGAGTAACAAAAGTTATTTTCTTCATCCAAAATGGCTAGAAACTAAAAAATCATGAGTAACAAAAGTTATTTTCTTCATCCAAAATGGCTGGAAACTAAAAAATCATGATGTTGTAAGTTGTTTTGGTTGGATAATCTTTAAACGGCCATAACTTTGAACGGTTTGAGCTAGAAAGACGATCGACATAGATTTGGAAAGCTCTCGATCAGGGCTACAACGTATGCAAGTAAGAGAGAATAGCTCAAAAGACACGGGAAACATGGTAAAATGCATGTCAAAGGATATAGCGTCGAACAATCGGTGTGACGGCATGATGTTACAGCAGCGGTAAATTTTTTTTTTTTTTTTTGGTCGCGTTGGTCTGAAGCGATCCCATGTTTACGGTAATGTTTTGGATGATGTTGAAAGTAGTTCCATTAAAGTTAACCATGACTCAAAAAGTTGTGTTTCTCATCCAAAATAGCTAGAAACTAAAAATCATGAGTAACAAAAGTTATTTTCTTCATCCAAAATAGCTAGAAACTAAAAAATCATGAATCAAAAAAGTTATTTTCTTCATCCAAAATGGCTAGAAACTAAAAAATCATGAGTAACAAAAGTTATTTTCTTCATCAAAATGGCTAGAACTAAAAAATCATGAGTAACAAAAGTTATTTCTACTTCCAAAATGGATAGAAACTAAAAAATCATGAGTAACAAAAGTTATTATCTTCATCCAAAATGGCTGGAAACTAAAAATCATGAGTAACAAAAGTTATTTTCTTCATCCAAAATGGCTAGAAACTAAAAAATCATGATGTTGTAAGTTGTTTTGGTTGGATAATCTTTAAACGGCCATAACTTTTGAACGGTTTGAGCTAGAAAGACGATCGATATAGATTTGGAAAGCTCTCGATCAGGGCTACAACGTATGCAAGTAAGAGAGAAAAGCTCAAAAGTAACGTTAAACATGATAAAACGCATGGTAAAGGATATCGCGTCGAACAATCGGTGTGACGGCATGATGTTACAGCTGCGGTAAGGTTTTTTTTTTTTTGGTCGCGTTGGTCTGAAGCGGGTCCCATGTTTACGGTAATGTTTTGGATGATGTTGAAAGTAGTTCCATTAAAGTTAACCATGACTCAAAAAAGTTGTGTTCTCATCCAAAAGAGCTAGAAACTAAAAAATCATGAGTAACAAAAGTTATTTTCTTCATCCAAAATGGCTAGAAACTAAAAAATCATGATGTTGTAAGTTGTTTTGGTCGGATAATCTTTAAACGGCCATAACTTTTGAACGGTTTGAGCTAGAAAGACGATCGATATAGATTTGGAAAGCTCTCGATCAGGGCTACAACGTATGCAAGTAAGAGAGAATAGCTCAAAAGTAACGTTAAACATGATAAAACGCATGGCAAAGGATATCGCGTCGAACAATTGGTGTGACGGCATGATGTTACAGCAGCGGTAAGTTTTTTTTTTTTTTTTTTTTTTTTTTTTTTTTTTTTTTTTTTTTTTGTCACGTTGGTCTGAAGCGGTCCCATGTTTACGGTTATTGTTTTGGATGATGTTGAAAATAGTTCCATTAAAGTCAACCATGACTCAAAAAAGTTGTGTTTCTCATCCAAAAGAGCTAGAAACTAAAAAATCATGAGTAACAAAAGTTATTTTCTTCATCCAAAATGGCTAGAAACTAAAAAATCATGAGTAACAAAAGTTATTTTCTTCATCCAAAATGGCTAGAAACTAAAAACTCATGAGTAACAAAAGTTATTTTCTTCATTCAAAATGGCTAGAAACTAAAAATCATGAGTAACAAAAGTTATTTTCTTCATCCAAAATGGCTAGAAACTAAAAAATCATGAGTAACAAAAGTTATTTTCTTCATCCAAAATAGCTAGAAACTAAAAAATCATGAGTAACAAAAGTTATTTTCTTCATCCAAAATAGCTAGAAACTAAAAATCATGAATCAAAAAAGTTATTTCTTCATCCAAAATGGCTAGAAACTAAAAAAATCATGAGTTACAAAAGTTATTTTCTTCATCCAAAATGGCTAGAAACTAAAAAATCATGAGTAACAAAAGTATTTCTACTTCCAAAATGGATAGAAACTAAAAAATCATGAGTAACAAAAGTTATTATCTTCATCCAAAATGGCTGGAAACTAAAAAATCATGAGTAACAAAAGTTATTTTCTTCATCCAAAATGGCTAGAAACTAAAAAATCATGATGTTGTAAGTTGTTTTGGTCGGATAATCTTTAAACGGCCATAACTTTGAACGGTTTGAGCTAGAAAGACGATCGATATAGATTTGGAAAGCTCTCGATCAGGGCTTCAACGTATGCAAGTAAGAGAGAATAGCTCAAAAGTAACGTTAAACATGATAAAACGCATGGTAAAGGATATCGCGTCGAACAATCGGTGTGACGGCATGATGTTACAGCTGCGGTAAGGTTTTTTTTTTTTTTTTGGTCGCGTTGGTCTGAAGCGGTCCCATGTTTACGGTAATTGTTTTCGATGATGTTGAAAGTAGTTCCATCAAAGTACACCATGACTCAAAAAAGTTGTGTTTCTCATCCAAAAGAGCTAGAAACTAAAACATCATGAGTAACAAAAGTTATTTTCTTCATCCAAAATGGCTGGAAACTAAAAAATCATGAGTAACAAAAGTTATTTTCTTCATCCAAAATGGCTAGAAACTAAAAAATCATGAGTAACAAAAGTTATTTTCTTCATCCCAAATAGCTAGAAACTCAAAAATCATGAGTAACAAAAGTTATTTTCTTCATCCAAAATGGCTAGAAACTAAAAAATCATGAGTAACAAAAGTTATTTTCTTCATCCAAAATGGCTAGAAACTAAAAAATCATGAGTAACAAAAGTTATTTTCTTCATCCAAAATGGCTGGAAACTAAAAAATCATGAGTAACAAAAGTTATTTTCTTCATCCAAAATGGCTAGAAACTAAAAAATCATTAGTAACAAAAGTTATTATCTTCATCCAAAATGGCTAGAAACTAAAAAATCATGATGTTGTATAAAGGATATCGCGTCGAACAATCGGTGTGACGGCATGATGTTACAGCTGCGGTAAGGTTTTTTTTTTTTTTTTTTTGGTTGCGTTGGTCTGAAGCGGTCCCATGTTTACGGTAATTGTTTTGGATGATGTGAAAGTAGTTCCATTAAAGTCAACCATGACTCAAAAAAGTTGTGTTTCTCATCCAAAAGAGCTAGAAACTAAAAAATCATGAGTAACAAAAGTTATTATCTTCATCCAAAATGGCTGGAAACTAAAAAATCATGAGTAACAAAAGTTATTTTCTTCATCCAAAATGGCTAGAAACTAAAAAATCATGATGTTGTAAGTTGTTTTGGTTGGATAATCTTTAAACGGCCATAACTTTGAACGGTTTGAGCTAGAAAGACGATCGACATAGATTTGGAAAGCTCTCGATCAGGGCTACAACGTATGCAAGTAAGAGAGAATAGCTCAAAAGAAACGTTAAACATGATAAAACGCATGGCAAAGGATATCGCGTCGAACAATCGGTGTGACGGCATGATGTTACAGCAGCGGTAAATTTTTTTTTTTTTTTTTTGGTCGCGTTGGTCTGAAGCGGGTCCCATGTTTACGGTAATTGTTTTGGATGATGTTGAAAGTAGTTCCATCAAAGTCAACCATGACTCAAAAAAGTTGTGTTTCTCATCCAAAAGAGCTAGAAACTAAAACATCATGAGTAACAAAAGTTATTTTCTTCATCCAAAATGGCTGGAAACTAAAAAATCATGAGTAACAAAAGTTATTTTCTTCATCCAAAATGGCTAGAAACTAAAAAATCATGAGTAACAAAAGTTATTTTCTTCATCCCAAATAGCTAGAAACTAAAAAATCATGAGTAACAAAAGTTATTTTCTTCATCCAAAATGGCTAGAAACTAAAAAATCATGAGTAACAAAAGTTATTTTCTTCATCCAAAATGGCTAGAAACTAAAAATCATGAGTAACAAAAGTTATTTTCTTCATCCAAAATGGCTGGAAACTAAAAAATCATGAGTAACAAAAGTTATTTTCTTCATCCAAAATGGCTAGAAACTAAAAAATCATTAGTAACAAAAGTTATTATCTTCATCCAAAATGGCTAGAAACTAAAAAATCATGATGTTGTATAAAGGATATCGCGTCGAACAATCGGTGTGACGGCATGATGTTACAGCTGCGGTAAGGTTTTTTTTTTTTTTTTTGGTCGCGTGGTCTGAAGCGGTCCCATGTTTACGGTAATTGTTTTGGATGATGTTGAAAGTAGTTCCATTAAAGTCAACCATGACTCAAAAAAGTTGTGTTTCTCATCCAAAAGAGCTAGAAACTAAAAAATCATGAGTAACAAAAGTTATTATCTTCATCCAAAATGGCTGGAAACTAAAAAATCATGAGTAACAAAAGTTATTTTCTTCATCCAAATGGCTAGAAACTAAAAAATCATGATGTTGTAAGTTGTTTTGGTCGGATAATCTTTAAACGGCCATAACTTTTGAACGGTTTGAGCTAGAAAGACGATCGATATAGATTTGGAAAGCTCTCGATCAGGGCTACAACGTATGCAAGTAAGAGAGAATAGCTCAAAAGTAACGTTAAACATGATAAAACGCATGGCAAAGGATATCGCGTCGAACAATCGGTGTGACGGCATGATGTTACAGCAGCGGTAAGTTTTTTTTTTTTTTTTTTTTTTTTTTTTTTTGTCACGTTGGTCTGAAGCGGTCCCATGTTTACGGTTATGTTTTGGATGATGTTGAAAGTAGTTCCATTAAAGTCAACCATGACTCAAAAAAGTTGTGTTTCTCATCCAAAAGAGCTAGAAACTAAAAAATCATGAGTAACAAAAGTTATTTTCTTCATCCAAAATGGCTAGAAACTAAAAAATCATGAGTAACAAAAGTTATTTTCTTCATCCAAAATGGCTAGAAACTAAAAACTCATGAGTAACAAAAGTTATTTTCTTCATTCAAAATGGCTAGAAACTAAAAAATCATGAGTAACAAAAGTTATTTTCTTCATCCAAATGGCTAGAAACTAAAAAATCATGAGTAACAAAAGTTATTTTCTTCATCCAAAATGGCTAGAAACTAAAAAATCATGATGTGTAAGTGTTTGGTCGGATAATCTTTAAACGGCCATAACTTTTGAACCGTTTGAGCTAGAAAGACGATCGATATAGATTTGGAAAGCTCTCGATCAGGGCTACAACGTATGCAAGTAAGAGAGAATAGCTCAAAAGATCGCGTCGAACAATCGGTGTGACGGCATGATGTTACAGCAGCGGTAAATTATTATTTTTTTTTTTTTGGTCGCGTTGGTCTGAAGCGGTCCCATGTTTACGGTAATTGTTTTGGATGATGTTGAAAGTAGTTCATTAAAGTCAACCATGACTCAAAAAAGTTGTGTTTCTCATCCAAAAGAGCTAGAAACTAAAACATCATGAGTAACAAAAGTTATTTTCTTCATCCAAAATGGCTAGAGACTAAAAAATCATGAGTAACAAAAGTTATTTCTACTTCCAAAATGGATAGAAACTAAAAAATCATGAGTAACAAAAGTTATTTTCTTCATCCAAAATGGCTGGAAACTAAAAAATCATGAGTAACAAAAGTTATTTTCTTCATCCAAAATGGCTAGAAACTAAAAATCATGAGTAACAAAAGTTATTTTCTTCATCCAAAATGGCTAGAAACTAAAAAATCATGATGTTGTAAGTTGTTTTGGTTGGAAGTCATTCTAGAGTGTTAATCTTTAAACGGCCATAACTTTTGAACCGTTTGAGCTAGAAAGACGATCGACATAGATTTGGAAAGCTCTCGATCAGGGCTACAACGTATGCAAGTAAGAGAGAATAGCTCAAAAGTAACGTTAAACATGATAAAACGCATGGTAAAGGATATCGCGTCGAACAATCGGTGTGACGGCATGATGTTACAGCTGCGGTAAGGTTTTTTTTTTTTTTTTTTTTGGTCGCGTTGGTCTGAAGCGGTCCCATGTTTACGGTAATTGTTTTCGATGATGTTGAAAGTAGTTCCATCAAAGTCAACCATGACTCAAAAAAGTTGTGTTTCTCATCCAAAAGAGCTAGAAACTAAAACATCATGAGTAACAAAAGTTATTTTCTTCATCCAAAATGGCTGGAAACTAAAAATCATGAGTACAAAAGTTATTTTCTTCATCCAAAATGCTAGAAACTAAAAAATCATGAGTAACAAAAGTTATTTTCTTCATCCCAAATAGCTAGAAACTAAAAAATCATGAGTAACAAAAGTTATTTCTTCATCCAAATGGCTAGAAACTAAAAAATCATGAGTAACAAAGTTATTTTCTTCATCCAAAATGGCTAGAAACTAAAAATCATGAGTAACAAAAGTTATTTTCTTCATCCAAAATGGCTGGAAACTAAAAAATCATGAGTAACAAAGTTATTTTCTTCATCCAAAATGGCTAGAAACTAAAAAATCATTAGTAACAAAAGTTATTATCTTCATCCAAAATGGCTAGAAACTAAAAAATCATGATGTTGTATAAAGGATATCGCGTCGAACAATCGGTGTGACGGCATGATGTTACAGCTGCGGTAAGGTTTTTTTTTTTTTGGTCGCGTTGGTCTGAAGCGGTCCCATGTTTACGGTAATTGTTTTGGATGATGTTGAAAGTAGTTCCATTAAAGTCAACCATGACTCAAAAAAGTTGTGTTTCTCATCCAAAAGAGCTAGAAACTAAAAAATCATGAGTAACAAAAGTTATTATCTTCATCCAAAATGGCTGGAAACTAAAAAATCATGAGTAACAAAAGTTATTTTCTTCATCCAAAATGGCTAGAAACTAAAAAATCATGATGTTGTAAGTTGTTTTGGTTGGATAATCTTTAAACGGCCATAACTTTTGAACGGTTTGAGCTAGAAAGACGATCGATATAGATTTGGAAAGCTCTCGATCAGGGCTACAACGTATGCAAGTAAGAGAGAATAGCTCAAAAGAAACGTTAAACATGATAAAACGCATGGCAAAGGATATCGCGTCGAACAATCGGTGTGACGGCATGATGTTACAGCAGCGGTAAATTTTTTTTTTTTTTTTGGTCGCGTTGGTCTGAAGCGGTCCCATGTTTACGGTAATTGTTTTGGATGATGTTGAAAGTAGTTCCATTAAAGTCAACCATGACTCAAAAAAGTTGTGTTTCTCATCCAAAAGAGCTAGAAACTAAAAAATCATGAGTAACAAAAGTTATTTTCTTCATCCAAAATGGCTAGAAACTAAAAAATCATGAGTAACAAAAGTTATTTTCTTCATCCAAAATGGCTAGAAACTAAAAACTCATGAGTAACAAAAGTTATTTTCTTCATTCAAAATGGCTAGAAACTAAAAAATCATGAGTAACAAAAGTTATTTTCTTCATCCAAAATGGCTAGAAACTAAAAAATCCTGAGTAACAAAAGTTATTTTCTTCATCCAAAATAGCTAGAAACTAAAAAATCATGAGTAACAAAAGTTATTTTCTTCATCCAAAATAGCTAGAAACTAAAAAATCATGAATCAAAAAAGTTATTTTCTTCATCCAAAATGGCTAGAAACTAAAAAAATCATGAGTTACAAAAGTTATTTTCTTCATCCAAAATGGCTAGAAACTAAAAAATCATGAGTAACAAAAGTTATTTCTACTTCCAAAATGGATAGAAACTAAAAAATCATGAGTAACAAAAGTTATTATCTTCATCCAAAATGGCTGGAAACTAAAAAATCATGAGTAACAAAAGTTATTTTCTTCATCCAAAATGGCTAGAAACTAAAAAATCATGATGTTGTAAGTTGTTTTGGTCGGATAATCTTTAAACGGCCATAACTTTTGAACGGTTTGAGCTAGAAAGACGATCGATATAGATTTGGAAAGCTCTCGATCAGGGCTACAACGTATGCAGTAAGAGAGAATAGCTCAAAAGTAACGTTAAACATGATAAAACGCATGGCAAAGGATATCGCGTCGAACAATCGGTGTGACGGCATGATGTTACAGCTGCGGTAAGGTTTTTTTTTTTTTTTTTGGTCGCGTTGGTCTGAAGCGGTCCCATGTTTACGGTAATTGTTTTGGATGATGTTGAAAGTAGTTCCATTAAAGTCAACCATGACTCAAAAAAGTTGTGTTTCTCATCCAACAGAGCTAGAAACTAAAAAATCATGAGTAACAAAAGTTATTTCTACTTCCAAAATGGATAGAAACTAAAAAATCATGAGTAACAAAAGTTATTATCTTCATCCAAAATGGCTGGAAACTAAAAAATCATGAGTAACAAAAGTTATTTTCTTCATCCAAAATGGCTAGAAACTAAAAAATCATGATGTTGTAAGTTGTTTTGGTCGGATAATCTTTAAACGGCCATAACTTTTGAACGGTTTGAGCTAGAAAGACGATCGATATAGATTTGGAAAGCTCTCGATCAGGGCTACAACGTATGCAAGTAAGAGAGAATAGCTCAAAAGTAACGTTAAACATGATAAAACGCATGGCAAAGGATATCGCGTCGAACAATTGGTGTGACGGCATGATGTTACAGCAGCGGTATATATTTTTTTTTTTTTTTTTTTTTTTTTTTTTGTCACGTTGGTCTGAAGCGGTCCCATGTTACGGTTATTGTTTTGGATGATGTTGAAAATAGTTCCATTAAAGTCACCATGACTCAAAAAGTTGTGTTTCTCATCCCAAAGAGCTAGAAACTAAAACATCATGAGTAACAAAAGTTATTTTCTTCATCCAAATGGCTAGAAACTAAAAACTCATGAGTAACAAAAGTTATTTTCTTCATTCAAATGGCTAGAAACTAAAAAATCATGAGTAACAAAAGTTATTTTCTTCATCCAAAATGGCTAGAAACTAAAAAATCATGAGTAACAAAAGTTATTTTCTTCATCCAAAATAGCTAGAAACTAAAAAATCATGAGTAACAAAAGTTATTTTCTTCATCCAAAATAGCTAGAAACTAAAAAATCATGAATCAAAAGTTATTTTCTTCATCCAAAATGGCTAGAAACTAAAAATCATGAGTAACAAAAGTTATTTTCTTCATCCAAAATAGCTAGAAACTAAAAATCATGAGTAACAAAAGTTATTTTCTTCATCCAAAATGGCTAGAAACTAAAAAATCATGAGTAACAAAAGTTATTTTCTTCATTCAAAATGGCTAGAAACTAAAAAATCATGAGTAACAAAAGTTATTTTCTTCATCCAAATGGCTAGAAACTAAAAATCATGAGTAACAAAAGTTATTTTCTTCATCCAAATAGCTAGAAACTAAAAAATCATGAGTAACAAAAGTTATTTTCTTCATCCAAAATGGCTAGAAACTAAAAAATCATGAGTAACAAAAGTTTTTTCTTCATCAAAATGGCTAGAAACTAAAAACTCATGAGAACAAAAGTTATTTTCTTCATTAAAATGGCTAGAAACTAAAAAATCATGAGTAACAAAAGTTATTTTCTTCATCCAAAATGGCTAGAAACTAAAAAATCATGAGTAACAAAAGTTATTTCTTCATCCAAAATAGCTAGAAACTAAAAACTCATGAGTAACAAAAGTTATTTTCTTCATCAAAATGGCTAGGAAACTAAAAACTCATGAGTAACAAAAAGTTATTTTCTTCATTCAAAATGGCTAGAAACTAAAAATCATGAGTAACAAAAGTTATTTTCTTCATCCAAAATGGCTAGAAACTAAAAAATCATGAGTAACAAAAGTTATTTTCTTCATCCAAAATGGGCTAGAAACAAAAACTCAGAGTAACAAAAGTTATTTCTTCATTCAAAATGGCTAGAAACTAAAA
>NW_024428822.1:0-14671 GCF_017562075.2 Anopheles merus | reverse complement strand
GGTCCGGTCAACAATCGTTCTCCAGGATCCCGGGAACCATGGCTGCAGCCTCCCATCCATGTAGACACCCGATCTCCGACAGGTCTCGCTTCACCTGGTCCAGCCATCGAGTTCGCTGTGCTCCACTGTGCCTTATGCCGAACTGGGGATCGCTGTCGAACACCTTCTTGGTGTGGCATGAGTCCTTAAAGTGAATATCACAATGGATAAAAATGTAAATTTTGATTTAATATGGTACTTGTATCTTCTCAATAATTAATTTCATGCAATTCATGCAACAAATCAGATAATATTTGTCTTTTAAGCAGCCTAAAAAAATTACCAAAACAAAAAACGCAATTTATTCTGTATTTGACAATATCAATCAGAGCTGTTCTAAATATCTGTGGATTTTAATTAAAATTTCTACAAAAGATACCACACAATGAATCTTGCGAAATGGTTTGTATCCATATTATTGTTCCCCTCTATACGAACAGTGTTCAATCAATCAAGGGCCTCACGACTTCAGCTTGAAAGCACCAAACAAGTATCATTCAATATTTTATGTCGACTTTGGTGTTTGATGGAATACAATTTGTTTTGTTATAATGAATTTGCGTGAATTCTACAACGAGTGGCTAGAAATGTGTTAAATCATGAACTTGTTAGTTAACATGTTACATTAGTATTCTTGGTGAACACAAGTATCCCCCCTTAAAATCTTGTTTTGATGTAAAACTTTTGTTTATTGTTCATCCATTGGCAAAGCAGAACAGTGGTAAACAGTGAAAGAATATTGGTTCACTACAAAATCGCAATAACATCGTTCGCTTATCCCACTCAAACCTCACTCGAGACACTCGATACAACATCATGCGTGTTGCCAAACATATGCGCCGAAAGTAATCACCCTTCATCCTTTAAAGCGTATGAGCTGTAAACCAACCGGTTGGCCAAAAATCACTCCAAACACAGACACACACACACACGCATTCACTACATACGGACCATTTCGGAAAGACAAAATTAAACCCACCCGAGCGCTTTGGGATGCAGCTCACTGCCCAAAAGAGTGAGGAAAAGAAGAGCCTGTTTGAGTTTGTTCGACGAAATTTAATCCTGTCGGTGGATCCTTTGCGCGATTTCACCACCCCCTCCACATGCGAAGTGGCCACGTAACCTCACCTCCGTCCTGATCACACTACCCTGATCCCTCGTCAAAGGCAAACCCCCTATCCTTGCCTCGAGCAAATTGCTATCCCTTTGCTCATATTGCACTGTTCGGTTTTGTTTGGATTTTATTTATTATGATTAGCTTATGAATATGAATTTCAGGAAACGGCACACTATTTTTTACCGACCGATTCTTAAATCCTTTTCCTACCCGGAGGGTTTAACTTTTTCCGGGACCACTGCTTCTTCCTCCGTTTCCGACAGTGCCCGTATTCGGGGACGCGATATGCGTTCTCCCGTACCGTTTCGTGCAGCATGATGTGCAGTCCATATTTCATCAACTTCCCCTTGCCAAGGCACTTCCTACCCATGGGCGAGGGTGGAAGAAGATTACCCACCCCCCCTCCCCCCTCCCCCCTCGTCACCTGCCCTTCGATTCTGTCCCGATTCGTTCGGTTTTTGAATGATGGATTGGATTAAAATTTATGTACACATTTGAAGATTAAGAGTCGTGTACGATCGGTGTTGTTCGGTCGGTCGGTCCGAGCACGCAACCGGATTTATCATCGGGCGAGGGTTTGGGTTTTGGAGTTTTTGGTTTCATCATTTAAAAATCCTCGTGCGATGAATCTCGCAGTCGCGGGAAGGGAGGGTTCGTGGATGATAATGCAGATCATAAATTATCCAGAAATTAATTACTTCGCGCTATCACCGGATCGATTTATGCTTCCACGGTGCTGCTTTGCACGTACGGGGTGCGTTCCGTTTCCTTTCCACTTGGCCAATGGCGGCGGGCCACGCAAGAACAAAAAAGGGGGAAATAAATGATGATAAAGCACGCCAGTGAAAAGGCTAGCCCCGGCTCGAATGGGTTCTATGGCTGCCAATTGGGTTTGAACGGGGAGAAGAAAAATCAGGTGTTTTGCGGTGGATTGTGCACGGATGAAAGGAATCTTTTTTGGGAAATTGATTGTTTATGATGCTGTGGGAGGTTGATTGGAAAGATTAAATTATTTTTTAAACTTTTTTTTTAACAGTTATAACATGATGTATTTCTTTGTTAAATTTAAGAAATAAATTGCAACAAGAAAAGCTGAGTTTAGTGTGTATTATATTGGTCTTAGGACGCACTTTGTTTTGGCTAATAAAGACGAGCATTTAATTTCAGAATATAAATCGATCAAATTATATCTTTTGAACCACACCTTGGATATTCAACCCCTATATTAAGTCTTGTGTAATGTTATGGTCCAGTGATCTTAATAATACAGACGTGGTTGGACTTCCGTTCCATAGCGTCTTCACGTACACATGCTTAGCTATTATCCTGATATTGATGTAATTCAGTTCATTGAAGTAGGAATGATAACAGATTATTACGGGGATTGTATCATCGTTATCTTATTGACATGAGCATGTCAACAGTCGTCTTGCATGTTGCCGGTTCCAATGATACATATCACTTGAATCGGTGCATCCTGATTCTTGTTTGATTTAAATACCATTTCAAAGATTGATTTTAGTGCATTTTCAATCCAAGAAAGAAACTACTGTTGTCTTCATTCTCATGCTTTAGGAATGAAGCCTCTAAAAGACGAAAGTCAGTAACAATACTCAACACATCGAGTGTTAAGCGAGGCAGCCCCCGATGATGTAAACATAACGATCCTTCCAATCAACTCAGTAAACGATAAGATATTAAAAAAATTAAGTTGTTTACCTTTAATAGGATATTATTTCTGTTTAAAATTGATCTATTCGAAAACAATATATCAATTCTTCTGTTTCTTAGGATCATCAACTATTAAACTTGAGCTTAAACTTCCTAAAAGCCTAAGGTAATACTGTTCCTGCAACCTGGCTCTACAACATACTCGCAGAGGCATTGTCTGTTAGGGCTGTGGTAACGCTCATCCGATGCGATTTTCGCATCGGATGAGCGCTGCCATAGGCTTTAACCTTCAAATTGGCAACCGGATACGCGGGTATTTTTTCAACTTCGAACTGCAATAACTTTTGATTCATTGCTTTTATTGACCTGAAATTTTTCGTAGCCTCCCAACTTTTAATTTATGATTTTTTGGTGGATAAGTTGTAATTTTAAACAGCCTGTAAGTATTTTATTTTGATTTTTGTTTAACTCTACCACGTAAGTTGGCAACCAGCATACCCGGGTATTCCATACATTTTGTATGGAGAATGACGTTTCTCATCTTCCTCTTTTCGTATTGTGCTTATTTTTGAGCCACCCGGCGCTCTAGCACCAATCGAACACGACATCGAACATGAAAAATGTATGGGATTTGACATGTTTGTCTTGTTTGTTTGTTTGTGTCTGACAGTGCACCTCCATATGATTATATGGGTTTGTTCGAGTCGGATGTCGTGTTCGATTGGTGCCAGAGCGCAGCCTCAAATTCAAGCGATTCTATTTTCAATTTGACCGTTATTTTTATAATAAAATGAAAAAACTTAATCAATAAATGAAATAGAAGAGAATATATAGTCGGCATTACTTGCTTACAGCATTAAAATTTAGAAAGCATTGTTTACCTATGAAAATCGTTAATTTTTTGCATCAAAACGTGTGGAATACCCGGGTATGCCGGTTGTCAACTTACGTGTGTAAATCTGGTTGCCAACTCTACGGTTAATCATTAGTATTTTTACCCTGACCTTGCATAATGTAGGATATTATTCTTCTCATATCTATGCATCCACAGACATCTATATACACATCTCAATGTATACTCATAATACTCATGATACTCCTCATAGCGTACTATTTGCACCCAATCGTACGGTTAAGGGTACTATATTTTCATGTTATATGTGTTGTACTCCCATAATTGTTGCGCCTTAAGTGTCTAAATATCCACTAAAACTTTTGTACATAATAATTAAATTAACGTTTCAATCAACTAAGTTGAACGATTACCACGTTTCACCAGGGTTCATTACATACAACCAATATCAACTCTCGATTCCACCCTAAAGGAGCATGTGATCACCAACATTTCCTTAAAGAAATAACCAACTTAGCAGGACAGAGGATGTCTGATGGATTTCTTTTTCATTCTTCCCCTGATTTGCCTCTATTCGCTCAAACATCCGCACATGTTTGCTGTCAAACGGTTCCATTAATCATTTGCCCCAGTAACAGTAACAGTAGCAGTAGCGAAGCGAAGCAAAAGAACCATCATTTTTAGGGTTTGCTAATTTTAGAGGGAATTCTACAGATGATATGGTTTTGTTTGTGACGCTGCCCTTCACTCAATACGTCATTTGTTTGCGCTTGTGGACCTCCCGTTAAAGGACTTTCATTGAAACACCGCACTGTGTCACAAGAGTATCTTTGCAAACATGAGGCTCTTGGTGTTGGTGCAGTTAGAAATAAAAGAACAATCTGTGGCTTGCGAGTGGTAAACATGGTTTGAAAAATTCACTACCTTACCGGTGGGAAAGTCACTTTAAGCCAAATAAATAATGATGTCGCTCGCAGACACCGTTGCCGCCGAAGGGGAAGGGGATATATTTTAATCCACCTTCCGCCTCTAGGTCGGTTTGTACGCGCGTTCCGTGGCGGATGCTAGCGCTGCCAGGCGCTCTAATTGCTGCCAGCAAAACCGAACACACCCGTGAGCACCCGAATGCGATGCTCACAGGGCTCACAGGGCACAAGCGTTTCCGTTGAAATGACAAATGGGGATTTAATTGTGCAACTATTAATCCCGACAGACGACAGACGCTCCTGATCTGCTCCAGGCGGCACTGGTGCACAGTAGTGTGCGGTGCAGTGCAGTTGCCAGGTCGGCCGGCCTTCCCCCCCCCTCTCCCCGCCCCCTTTTTCCCCGACGCAGGGATCGCTTATTACGGCCGGAAATGGAAACGGTTGGCGTACGAACGATATTTGAACCGGTTGGTGGCTGCCAGCTGCAGACACACTCGGGCATTCGTTATCAATTTGCTGCCGTGTGGATGTGATGGGATTCCATTTCTCTTCTCGATTGTGTCATGTTTTGTTTTTGCGTTCCCCGCTTCGGTGTATCCGTGTGCCTTTTTTTGGGAGCACCGTCGTGTTCGTGTCCGGGCTGGGTTCTGGTTCAGCCAAGCATCCACCTGCATCAGGTGTCAATATTTTTGCCGGCCGGGTGTTTTTTTGTTCGAAATTGATTGGAGATTTAATTTATCAACTTTTTTGCTAGTTTGATGCGGTGGATTGTGTATTTCAATCGGACAAGATTGAATTGTGGATCATGTGCTACAGTCCAAATTTGTCAGTTTCAGAAAGAGTTTAACATGAATGAGATCGTTTTCGGGGTCTTTTTTTGCTTCCATAAAAGCAACAGTCGCAATAGACACTCTGTATAAGGCTTACTATTTGCGTGCAGTGCGTGGTGGTGGCTTCCCTTTGATGTGAAGCGTTTTGATCGTTTGTAAAGTTTTGCAGATTTGTTTTGGATTGCCTTCACTTAGTACCTCAAATCATCATCTTCGGTGAATGTGGGTATGGCATGTTTTCAAGGGTTTTTTGTATTATTTTCTCTGTCATTAAATATTGCTGAAAAAAATTGCAATTTATTTTAAATTTGATATTTGATGTGATATTCCCGACAGACATCTTGTAATACATCTATTTTTTTATCTTTGTTTCATCTGGACTGTATGAATTACAGCTTCTTTCAAGGGTTTGAAGTAATTTTCACTAAAAATGTATTCAAAATTTTGTAACGATTAATTCTGTTTTTCAGCATTAATTGAAAAATCGTTCTGCAACGTAAGAACGAGTTTCTGAATGTCACTACAGATGGCAGCACAAGCTTTTTTGATATTTTAATACTACTCCATTCGTTTACCATTTACTAACGGGAGTCATATAGGAGTCATATAAGACCAGTGGCGGATTAATGGTATCGGGGGCCCTAGGCGGTAAGACGAGTTGTGGCCCTCTGTAAATGGTAAATGGTGTCATGGATGGGGGGGGGGGGGGGTGGTGGTGGGTAGCGGCACTAAACTTGCTGTTGGGAGATTGAACAGTACACTTGAAATACCGTCGGGGGGAGGCCCCTACGGTCATCAGTCACAGGCTTTAAAATTTTGCGGGCGGGGAGAGGGGGGGGGGGGAAGATGCCAGCCTCGGGGCCCCAATTCGCCAGCCTCGGGACCCCAATGTCCATCCTTCCGGGGCCTTGTCGCAAGTACTCTGTCCATACGGCATACTATAGAATGGGGATCTGCGGGGCCCCGATTTTAGCAAAAACTTCTGCGATTTTTGCAAAAACTTCTGCGATTTTCGCAAAAACTTCTGCGATTTTCGCAAAACTTCTGCGATTTTCGCAAAAACTTCTGCGATTTTCACAAAAACTTCTGCGATTTTCGCAAAAACTTCTGCGATTTTCGCAGAAACTTCTGCGATTTTCGCAAAAACTTTTGCGATTTTTGCAATAACTTTTGCGATTTTCGCAAAAACTTCTGCGATTTTCGCAGAAACTTCTGCGATTTTTGCAAAAACTTTTGCGATTTTCGCAAAAACTTCTGCGATTTTCGCAAAAACTTCTGAGATTTTCGCAAAAACTTCTGCGATTTTCGCAAAAACTTCTGCCATTTTCGCAAAAACTTCTGCTATTTTCGCAAAAACTTCTGCGATTTTCGCAAAATCTTCTGCGATTTTCGCAAAAAAGTTTTGCGATTTTCGCAAAAACTTCTGCGATTTTCGCAAAAACTTCTGCGATTTTCGCAAAAACTTTTGCGATTTTCGCAAAAACTTCTGCTATTTTCGCAAAAACTTCTGCGATTTTCGCAAAAACTTCTGCGATTTTCGCAAAACAGTTCTGCGATTTTCGCAAAAACTTCTGCGATTTTCGCAAAAACTTCTGCGATTTTCGCAAAAACTTCTGCGATTTTCGCAAAACAGTTCTGCGATTTTCGCAAAAACTTCTGCGATGTTCGCAAAAACTTTTGCAATTTTCGCAAAAACTTCTGCGATTTTCGCAAAAACTTCTGCGATTTTCGCAAAAACTTCTGCTATTTTCGCAAAAATCTTCTGCGATTTTCGCAAAAACTTTTGCGATTTTCGCAAAAACTTCTGCGATTTTCGCAAAAACTTCTGAGATTTTCGCAGAAACTTCTGCGATTTTCGCAAAAACTTCTGCGATTTTCGCAAAAACTTCTGCGATTTTCGCAAAACAGTTCTGCGATTTTCGCAAAAACTTTTGCGATTTTCGCAAAAACTTCTGCGATTTTCGCAAAAACTTTTGCGATTTTCGCAAAAACTTCTGCGATTTTCGCAAAAACTTTTGCGATTTTCGCAAAAAATTCTGCGATTTTCGCAAAAACTTTTGCGATTTTCGCAAAAACTTCTGCGATTTTCGCAAAAACTTCTGCGATTTTCGCAAAAACTTTTGCGATTTTCGCAAAAACTTTTGCGATTTTCGCAAAAACTTTTGCGATTTTCGCAAAAACTTCTGCGATTTTCGCAAAAACTTTTGCGATTTTCGCAAAAACTTCTGCGATTTTCGCAAAAACTTCTGCGATTTTCGCAAAAACTTCTGCGATTTTCGCAAAAACTTTTGCGATTTTCGCAAAAACTTCTGCGATTTTCGCAAAAACTTTTGCGATTTTCGCAAAAACTTCTGCGATTTTCGCAAAAACTTTTGCGATTTTCGCAAAAAATTCTGCGATTTTCGCAAAAACTTTTGCGATTTTCGCAAAAACTTTTGCGATTTTCGCAAAAACTTCTGCGATTTTCGCAAAAACTTCTGCGATTTTCGCAAAAACTTTTGCGATTTTCGCAAAACAGTTCTGCGATTTTCGCAAAACAGTTCTGCGATTTTCGCAAAAACTTCTGCGATTTTCGCAAAAACTTCTGCGATTTTCGCAAAAACTTTTGCGATTTTCGCAAAAACTTCTGCGATTTTCGCAAAAAATTCTACGATTTTCGCAAAAACTTTTGCGATTTTCGCAAAAACTTCTGCGATTTTCGCAAAAACTTCTGCGATTTTCGCAAAAACTTCTGCGATTTTCGCAAAAACTTTTGCGATTTTCGCAAAAACTTCTGCGATTTTCGCAAAAACTTTTGCGATTTTCGCAAAAACTTTTGCGATTTTCGCAAAAACTTTTGCGATTTTCGCAAAAAATTCTGCGATTTTCGCAAAAACTTTTGCGATTTTCGCAAAAACTTTTGCGATTTTCGCAAAAACTTCTGCGATTTTCGCAAAAACTTCTGCGATTTTCGCAAAAACTTTTGCGATTTTCGCAAAACAGTTCTGCGATTTTCGCAAAACAGTTCTGCGATTTTCGCAAAAACTTCTGCGATTTTCGCAAAAACTTCTGCGATTTTCGCAAAAACTTTTGCGATTTTCGCAAAAACTTCTGCGATTTTCGCAAAAAAATTCTACGATTTTCGCAAAAACTTTTGCGATTTTCGCAAAAACTTCTGCGATTTTCGCAAAAACTTTTGCGATTTTCGCAAAAACTTCTGCGATTTTCGCAAAAACTTTTGCGATTTTCGCAAAAAATTCTGCGATTTTCGCAAAAACTTTTGCGATTTTCGCAAAAACTTCTGCGATTTTCGCAAAAACTTCTGCGATTTTCGCAAAAACTTTTGCGATTTTCGCAAAAACTTTTGCGATTTTCGCAAAAACTTTTGCGATTTTCGCAAAAACTTCTGCGATTTTCGCAAAAACTTTTGCGATTTTCGCAAAAACTTCTGCGATTTTCGCAAAAAACTTCTGCGATTTTCGCAAAAACTTCTGCGATTTTCGCAAAAACTTTTGCGATTTTCGCAAAAACTTCTGCGATTTTCGCAAAAACTTTTGCGATTTTCGCAAAAACTTCTGCGATTTTCGCAAAAACTTTTGCGATTTTCGCAAAAAATTCTGCGATTTTCGCAAAAACTTTTGCGATTTTCGCAAAAACTTTTGCGATTTTCGCAAAAACTTCTGCGATTTTCGCAAAAACTTCTGCGATTTTCGCAAAACAGTTCTGCGATTTTCGCAAAAACTTCTGCGATTTTCGCAAAAACTTTTGCGATTTTCGCAAAAACTTCTGCGATTTTCGCAAAAACTTTTGCGATTTTCGCAAAAACTTCTGCGATTTTCGCAAAAACTTCTGCGATTTTCGCAAAAACTTCTGCGATTTTCGCAAAAACTTCTGCGATTTTCGCAAAAACTTCTGCGATTTTCGCAAAACAGTTCTGCGATTTTCGCAAAAACTTCTGCGATTTTCGCAAAAACTTCTGCGATTTTCGCAAAAAATTCTGCGATTTTCGCAAAAACTTTTGCGATTTTAACAAAAACTTTTGCGATTTTCGCAAAAACTTCTGCGATTTTCGCAAAACAGTTCTGCGATTTTCGCAAAAACTTTTGCGATTTTCGCAAAAACTTTTGCGGTTTTCGCAAAAAATTCTGCGATTTTCGCAAAAACTTTTGCGATTTTCGCAAAAACTTTTGCGATTTTCGCAAAAACTTCTGCGATTTTCGCAAAAACTTCTGCGATTTTCGCAAAAACTTTTGCGATTTTTGCAAAAACTTTTGCGATTTTCGCAAAAACTTCTGCGATTTTCACAAAAACTTCTGCGATTTTCGCAAAAACTTTTGCGATTTTTGCAAAAATTCTGCGATTTTCGCAAAAACTTTTGCGATTTTCGCAAAAACTTTTACGATTTTCGCAAAAACTTCTGCGATTTTCGCAAAAACTTCTGCGATTTTCGCAAAACAGTTCTGCGATTTTCGCAAAAACTTCTGCGATTTTCGCAAAAACTTTTGCGATTTTCGCAAAAACTTTTGCGATTTTCGCAAAAAATTCTGCGATTTTCGCAAAACAGTTCTGCGATTTTCGCAAAAACTTCTGCGATTTTCGCAAAAACTTTTGCGATTTTCGCAAAAACTTTTGCGATTTTCGCAAAAACTTCTGCGATTTTCGCAAAAACTTCTGCGATTTTCACAAAAACTTCTGCGATTTTCGCAAAAACTTTTGCGATTTTCGCAAAAACTTCTGCGATTTTCGCAAAAACTTTTGCGATTTTCGAAAAAACTTCTGCGATTTTCGCAAAAACTTCTGCGATTTTCGCAAAAACTTCTGCGATTTTCGCAAAAACTTTTGCGATTTTCGCAAAAACTTCTGCGATTTTCGCAAAAACTTCTGCGATTTTTGCAAAAACTTCTGCGATTTTCGCAAAAGCTTCTGCGATTTTCGCAAAACAGTTCTGCGATTTTCGCAAAAACTTTTGCGATTTTCGCAAAAACTTCTGCGATTTTCGCAAAAAATTCTGCGATTTTCGCAAAACAGTTCTGCGATTTTCGCAAAAACTTTTGCGATTTTTGCAAAAACTTTTGCGATTTTCGCAAAAACTTCTGCGATTTTCGCAAAAACTTCTGCGATTTTCGCAAAACTTCTGCGATTTCGCAAAAACTTCTGCGATTTTCGCAAAAACTTTTGCGATTTTCGCAAAAACTTCTGCGATTTTCGCAAAAACTTCTGCGATTTTCGCAAAAAATTCTGCGATTTTCGCAAAAACTTTTGCGATTTTCGCAAAAACTTTTGCGATTTTCGCAAAAACTTTTGCGATTTTCGCAAAAACTTCTGCGATTTTCGCAAAAACAGTTCTGCGATTTTCGCAAAAACTTTTGCGATTTTCGCAAAAACTTCTGCGATTTTCGCAAAAAATTCTGCGATTTTCGCAAAAACTTTTGCGATTTTCGCAAAAACTTTTGCGATTTTCGCAAAAACTTCTGCGATTTTCGCAAAAACTTCTGCGATTTTCGCAAAACAGTTCTGCGATTTTCGCAAAAACTTTTGCGATTTTCGCAAAAACTTCTGCGATTTTCGCAAAACAGTTCTGCGATTTTCGCAAAAACTTTTGCGATTTTCGCAAAAACTTTTGCGATTTTCGCAAAAAATTCTGCGATTTTCGCAAAAACTTTTGCGATTTTCGCAAAACTTTTGCGATTTTCGCAAAAACTTCTGCGATTTTCGCAAAAACTTTTGCGATTTTCGCAAAAACTTTTGCGATTTTCGCAAAAACTTCTGCGATTTTCGCAAAACAGTTCTGCGATTTTCGCAAAAACTTCTGCGATTTTCGCAAAAACTTTTGCGATTTCGCAAAAACTTTTGCGATTTTCGCAAAAACTTTTGCGATTTTCGCAAAAACTTCTGCGATTTTCGCAAAAACTTTTGCGATTTTCGCAAAAACTTTTGCGATTTTCGCAAAAACTTCTGCGATTTTCGCAAAACAGTTCTGCGATTTTCGCAAAAACTTCTGCGATTTTCGCAAAAAACTTTTGCGATTTTCGCAAAAACTTCTGCGATTTTCGCAAAAACTTTTGCGATTTTCGCAAAAACTTCTGCGATTTTCGCAAAAACTTTTGCGATTTTCGCAAAAACTTCTGCGATTTTCGCAAAAACTTTTGCGATTTTCGCAAAAAATTCTGCGATTTTCGCAAAAACTTTTGCGATTTTCGCAAAAACTTTTGCGATTTTCGCAAAAACTTCTGCGATTTTCGCAAAACAGTTCTGCGATTTTCGCAAAAAATTCTGCGATTTTCGCAAAAACTTTTGCGATTTCGCAAAAACTTTTGCGATTTTCGCAAAAACTTCTGCGATTTTCGCAAAAACTTTTGCGATTTTCGCAAAAATTCTGCGATTTTCGCAAAAACTTTTGCGATTTTCGCAAAAAATTCTGTGATTTTCGCAAAAAACTTTTGCGATTTTCGCAAAAACTTCTGCGATTTTCGCAAAAACTTTTGCGATTTTCGCAAAAACTTCTGCGATTTTCGCAAAAAATTCTGCGATTTTCGCAAAAACTTTGCGATTTTCGCAAAAACTTCTGCGATTTTCGCAAAAACTTTTGCGATTTTCGCAAAAACTTTTGCGATTTTCGCAATAACTTTTGCGATTTTCGCAAAAACTTCTGCGATTTTCGCAAAAACTTCTGCGATTTTCGCAAAAACTTTTGCGATTTTCGCAAAAACTTCTGCGATTTTCGCAAAAACTTCTGCGATTTTCGTAAAATCTTCTGCGATTTTCGCAAACAGTTCTGCGATTTTCGCAAAAACTTCTGCGATTTTCGCAAAAACTTCTGCGATTTTCGCAAAAAATTCTGCGATTTTTGCAAAAACTTTTGCGATTTTCGCAAAAACTTTTGCGATTTTCGCAAAAACTTCTGCGATTTTCGCAAAACAGTTCTGCGATTTTCGCAAAAACTTTTGCGATTTTCGCAAAAACTTTTGCGGTTTTCGCAAAAATTCTGCGATTTTCGCAAAAACTTTTGCGATTTTCGCAAAAACTTTTGCGATTTTCGCAAAAACTTCTGCGATTTTCGCAAAAACTTCTGCGATTTTCGTAAAACAGTTCTGCGATTTTCGCAAAAACTTCTGCGATTTTCGCAAAAACTTCTGCGATTTTCGCAAAAAATTCTGCGATTTTTGCAAAAACTTTTGCGATTTTCGCAAAAACTTTTGCGATTTTCGCAAAAACTTCTGCGATTTTCGCAAAACAGTTCTGCGATTTTCGCAAAAACTTTTGCGATTTTCGCAAAAACTTTTGCGGTTTTCGCAAAAAATTCTGCGATTTTTGCAAAAACTTCTGCGATTTTCGCAAAAACTTCTGCGATTTTCGCAAAAACTTCTGCGATTTTCGCAAAAATTCTGCGATTTTCGCAAAAACTTTTGCGATTTTCGCAAAAACTTTGCGATTTTCGCAAAAACTTCTGCGATTTTCGCAAAAACTTCTGCGATTTTCGCAAAACAGTTCTGCGATTTTCGCAAAAACTTTTGCGATTTTCGCAAAAACTTCTGCGATTTTCGCAAAACAGTTCTGCGATTTTCGCAAAAACTTTTGCGATTTTCGCAAAACAGTTCTGCGATTTTCGCAAAAACTTTTGCGATTTTCGCAAAAACTTCTGCGATTTTCGCAAAACAGTTCTGCGATTTTCGCAAAAACTTCTGCGATTTTCGCAAAAACTTTTGCGATTTTCGCAAAAACTTCTGCGATTTTCGCAAAAACTTTTGCGATTTTCGCAAAAACTTCTGCGATTTTCGCAAAAACTTTTGCGATTTTCGCAAAAACTTCTGCGATTTTCGCAAAAACTTTGCGATTTTCGCAAAAACTTTTGCGATTTTCGCAAAAAATTCTGCGATTTTCGCAAAAACTTTTGCGATTTTCGCAAAAACTTTTGCGATTTTCGCAAAAACTTTGCGATTTTCGCAAAAACTTCTGCGATTTTCGCAAAAAATCTGCGATTTTCGCAAAAAACTTTTGCGATTTTCGCAAAAACTTCTGCGATTTTCGCAAAACAGTTCTGCGATTTTCGCAAAAACTTCTGCGATTTTCGCAAAAACTTCTGCGATTTTCGCAAAAACTTTTGCGATTTTCGCAAAAACTTCTGCGATTTTCGCAAAAAAAATTCTACGATTTTCGCAAAAACTTTTGCGATTTTCGCAAAAACTTTTGCGATTTTCGCAAAAACTTTTGCGATTTTCGCAAAACAGTTCTGCGATTTTCGCAAAAACTTCTGCGATTTTCGCAAAACAGTTCTGCGATTTTCGCAAAAACTTTTGCGATTTTCGCAAAAACTTCTGCGATTTTCGCAAAAACAGTTCTGCGATTTTCGCAAAAACTTCTGCGATTTTCGCAAAAACTTTTGCGATTTTCGCAAAAAATTCTGCGATTTTCGCAAAAACTTTTGCGATTTTTGCAAAAACTTTTGCGATTTTCGCAAAAACTTTGCGATTTTCGCAAAAACTTCTGCGATTTTCGCAAAACAGTTCTGCGATTTTCGCAAAAACTTCTGCGATTTTCGCAAAAACTTTTGCGATTTTCGCAAAAACTTCTGCGATTTTCGCAAAAACTTTTGCGATTTTCGCAAAAACTTCTGCGATTTTCGCAAAAACTTCTGCGATTTCGCAAAAACTTCTGCGATTTTCGCAAAAACTTCTGCGATTTTCGCAAAACAGTCTGCGATTTTCGCAAAAAACTTTTGCGATTTTCGCAAAAACTTCTGCGATTTCGCAAAAACTTCTGCGATTTTCGCAAAAACTTTGCGATTTTCGCAAAAACTTTTGCGATTTTCGCAAAAACTTCTGCGATTTTCGCAAAAACTTCTGCGATTTTCGCAAAAACTTTGCGATTTTCGCAAAAACTTTGCGATTTTCGCAAAAACTTCTGCGATTTTCGCAAAAACTTTGCGATTTTCGCAAAAACTTTGCGATTTTCGCAAAAACTTCTGCGATTTTCGCAAAAACTTCTGCGATTTTCGCAAAAACTTTTGCGATTTTGCAAAAACTTTGCGATTTCGCAAAAAACTTCTGCGATTTTCGCAAAAACTTCTGCGATTTTCGCAAAAACTTCTGCGATTTTCGCAAAAAATCTGCGATTTTCGCAAAAACTTTTGCGATTTTCGCAAAAACTTTTGCGATTTTCGCAAAAAACTTCTGCGATTTTCGCAAAAACTTCTGCGATTTTCGCAAAAAAGTTCTGCGATTTTCGCAAAAAACTTCTGCGATTTTCGCAAAAACTT
>NW_024428820.1:7500-14843 GCF_017562075.2 Anopheles merus | reverse complement strand
GCGTTCATGGATGTCCATGTTGGTACACATGCACCAAAATGTGTACCGATCGGGAAAGTACAACACGGAGGGCGCAGCCCGAGCGTACGCGTTCATGGATGTCCATGTTGGTACACATGCACCAAAATTGTGTACCGATCAGGGAAAGTACACTACGTACGCGTTATGGATGTCCATGTGGTACAAGTTGCCGGTCAGGATAGCCGTGCACCAAAATGGTGTACCGATCAGGGAAAGTACAACACGGAGGGCGCAGCCCGAGCGTACGCGTTCATGGATGTCAGTTGGTACACATGCACACAAAATTGTGTACCGATCAGGGAAAGTACAACTACGTAGGGCGCAGCCCGAGCGTACGCGTTCATGGATGTCATGTTGGTACCCAGCACCAAAATTGTGTACCGATCAGGGAAAGTACAACACGGAGGGCGCAGCCCGAGCGTACGCGTTCATGGATGTCCATGTTGGTACACATGCACCAAAATTGTGTACCGATCAGGGAAAGTACACTACGTACGCGTTCATGGATGTCCATGTTGGTACAAGTTGCCGGTCAGGATAGCCGTGCACCAAAATTGTGTACCGATCAGGGAAAGTACAACACGGAGGGCGCAGCCCGAGCGTACGCGTTCATGGATGTCCATGTTGGTACCATGCACAAAATTGTGTACCGATCAGGGAAAGTACAACACGGAGGGCGCAGCCCGAGCGTACGCGCATGGATGTCCCATGTGGTACACATGCACCAAAATTGTGTACCGATCAGGGAAAGTACACTACGTACGCGTTCATGGATGTCCATGTTGGTACAAGTTGCCGGTCAGGATAGCCGTGCACCAAAATTGTGTACCGATCAGGGAAAGTACAACACGGAGGGCGCAGCCCGAGCGTACGCGTTCATGGATGTCCATGTTGGTACACATGCACCAAAATGTGTACCGATCAGGGAAAGTACAACACGGAGGGCGCAGCCCGAGCGTACGCGTTCATGATGTCCATGTTGGTACACATGCACCAAAATTGTGTACCGATCAGGGAAAGTACAACACGGAGGGCGCAGCCCGAGCGTACGCGTCATGGATGTCATGTGGGACACATGCACCAAAATTGTGTACCGATCAGGGAAAGTACAATCGTACGCGTTCATGGATGTCCATGTTGGTACAATCTACATGTACGTACCTAGTTTTGTGTCAAAAGTTGCAATAAAGTGCTTGTATGCTAAAATGCTTATCTCAACCGGTCACCTGTTGGCCTGCCCTTTTATAGACAGAAACCTAGGAAAGATACGCCGAGGGGCGGTAGCCGAGGCGAAACTCGCGATTTTTGTGTGTTTTTCCATTCGCCCGGGACGACGAAATGAGCTCTGTGCACATCGTGCCGAAAACTGTCTTCTCCACCTGTTTTTGTCCGTCTGATCATAAAATCACCTTATTTGGGTACCATTTGGATTGTGCGCAGCCCAAACGTACGCGTTATGTTAATGTTGATACACTACATGTATGTTCCTAGGATTGGTAATTGAGGTCAAACACACAATCCCCGACCGTCGCGGACACCATTCTTGGACAGAAGTCCTAGTACGTAGAGTACTTTCCCTAGGTATGTGCCCGTTCGTGACTATCGTTGCGTGCATACGACCACGCTTGGGTATGTTTACCATACAAGGTTTATAGGGAAACCTGCTTGCTCGACATGCCCTCCCGTCGCGGACACCATTCTTGGACAGAAGTCCTAGTACGTAGAGTACTTTCCCTAGGTATGTGCCAGTTCGTGACTATCGTTGCGTGCTACGGACACGTTGGGTATGTTACCATACAAGGTTTCTAGGGAAACCAGGAAGGAATTCTAGGACACGTTTTGTTCCATCCCAGTAACTTCGTTCTCTTAAGGTAGCTATGTCACTTGTTTGCCATGATAAGTAACCGCTTCCCCGACCGTCGCGGACACCATTCTTGGACAGAAGTCCTAGTACGTAGAGTACTTTCCCTAGGTATGTGCCCGTTCGTGACTATCGTTGCGTGCATACGGACACGCTGGGGTATGTTACCATACAAGTTTACTAGGGAAACCTGCTTGCTCGACCATTGCCCTCCCGTCGCGGACACCATTCTTGGACAGAAGTCCTAGTACGTAGAGTACTTTCCCTAGGTATGTGCCCGTTCGGACTATCGTTGCGTGCATACGGACACGCTTGGGTATGTTTACCATACAAGGTTTACAGGGAAACCTGCTTGCTCGACCATGCCCTCCCGTCGCGGGACACCATTCTTGGACAGAAGTCCTAGTACGTAGAGTACTTTCCCTAGGTATGTGCCCGTTCGTGACTATCGTTGCGGCATACGGACACGCTTGGGTATGTTTACCATACAAGGTTTACTAGGGAAACCTGCTTGCTCGCCCTTGCCCTCCCGTCGCGGACACCATTCTTGGACAGAAGTCCTAGTACGTAGAGTACTTTCCCTAGGTATGTGCCCGTTCGTGACTATCGTTGCGTGCATACGGACACGCTTGGGTAGTTTACCATACAAGGTTTACTAGGGAAACCTGCTTGCTCGACCATTGCCCTCCCGTCGCGGACACCATTCTGGACAGAAGTCCTAGTACGTAGAGTACTTTCCCTAGGTATGTGCCCGTTCGTGACTATCGTTGCGTGCATACGGACACGCTTGGGTATGTTTTACCATACAAGGTTTACTAGAGGAAACTGCTTGCTCGACCATTGCCTCCCGTCGCGGACACCATTCTGGACAGAAGTCTAGTACGTAGAGTACTTTCCCTAGGTATGTGCCCGTTCGGACTATCGTTGCGTGATACGGACACGCTTGGGTATGTTTACCATACAAGGTTACTAGGGAAACCTGCTTGCTCGACCATTGCCCTCCGTCGCGGACACCATTCTTGGACAGAAGTCCTAGTACGTAGAGTACTTCCCTAGGTATGTGCCGTTCGTGACTATCGTGCGTGCATACGGACACGCTTGGGTATGTTTACCATACAAGGTTTACTAGGGAAACCTGCTTGCTCGACCATTGCCCTCCCGTCGCGGACACCATTCTTGGACAGAAGTCCTAGTACGTAGAGTACTTTCCCTAGGTATGTGCCCGTTCGTGACTATCGTTGCGTGCATACGGACACGCTTGGGTATGTTTACCATACAAGGTTTACTACCAGGAAGGTTCTAGGCACACGGTTGAGTAACCCTAGACTGTTGCTAGACCTGCTCCCCCCGTCGCGGACACCATTCTTGGACAGAAGTCCTAGTACGTAGAGTACTTTCCCTAGGTATGTGCCCGTTCGTGACTATCGTTGCGTGCATACGGACACGCTTGGGTATGTTTACCATACAAGGTTTACTAGGGAAACCTGCTTGCTCGACCATTGCCCTCCCGTCGCGGACACCATTCTTGGACAGAAGTCCTAGTACGTAGAGTACTTTCCCTAGGTATGTGCCCGTTCGTGACTATCGTTGCGTGCATACGGACACGCTTGGGTATGTTTACCATACAAGGTTTACTAGGGAAACCTGCTTGCTCGACCATTGCCCTCCCGTCGCGGACACCATTCTTGGACAGAAGTCCTAGTACGTAGAGTACTTTCCCTAGGTATGTGCCCGTTCGTGACTATCGTTGCGTGCATACGGACACGCTTGGGTATGGTTACCATACAAGGGTTACTAGGGAAACCTGCTTGCTCGACCATTGCCCTCCCGTCGCGGACACCATTCTTGGACAGAAGTCCTAGTACGTAGAGTACTTTCCCTAGGTATGTGCCCGTTCGTGACTATCGTTGCGTGCATACGGACACGCTTGGGTATGTTTACCATACAAGGTTTACTAGGGAAACCTGCTTGCTCGACCATTGCCCTCCCGTCGCGGACACCATTCTTGGACAGAAGTCCTAGTACGTAGAGTACTTTCCCTAGGTATGTGCCCGTTCGTGACTATCGTTGCGTGCATACGGACACGCTTGGGTATGTTACCATACAAGGTTTACTAGGGAAACCGCTTGCTCGACCATTGCCCTCCCGTCGCGGACACCATTCTTGGACAGAAGTCCTAGTACGTAGAGTACTTTCCCTAGGTATGTGCCCTCGTGACTATCGTTGCGTGCATACGGACACGCTTGGTATGTTTACCATACAAGGTTACTAGGGAAACCAGGAAGGATTCTAGGCACACGTTTTGTCCATCCACAGTAACTTTCGTTCTCTCTAAGGTAGCTATTAACTTGTTTGCCATGATAAGCACCTGCTTCCCGACCGTCGCGGACACCATTCTTGGACAGAAGTCTAGTACGTAGAGTACTTTCCCTAGGTATGTGCCCGTTCGTGACTATCGTTGCGTGCATACGGACACGCTTGGGTATGTTTACCATACAAGGTTTACTAGGGAAACCTGCTTGCTCGACCATTGCCCTCCCGTCGCGGACACCATTCTTGGACAGAAGTCCTAGTACGTAGAGTACTTTCCCTAGGTATGTGCCCGTTCGTGACTATCGTTGCGTGCATACGGACACGCTTGGGTATGTTTACCATACAAGGTTTACTAGGGAAACCTGCTTGCTCGACCATTGCCCTCCCGTCGCGGACACCATTCTTGGACAGAAGTCCTAGTACGTAGAGTACTTTCCCTAGGTATGTGTGCCGTTCGTGACTATCGTTGCGTGCATACGGACACGCTTGGGTATGTTTACCATACAAGGTTTACTAGGGAAACCTGCTTGCTCGACCATTGCCCTCCCGTCGCGGACACCATTCTTGGACAGAAGTCCTAGTACGTAGAGTACTTTCCCTAGGTATGTGCCCGTTCGTGACTATCGTTGCGTGCATACGGACACGCTTGGGTATGTTTACCATACAAGGTTTACTAGGGAAACTGCTTGCTCGACCATTGCCCTCCCGTCGCGGACACCATTCTTGGACAGAAGTCTAGTACGTAGAGTACTTTCCCTAGGTATGTGCCCGTTCGTGACTATCGTTGCGTGCATACGGACACGTTGGGTATGTTTACCATACAAGGTTTACTAGGGAAACCTGCTTGCTCGACCATTGCCCTCCCGTCGCGGACACCATTCTTGGACAGAAGTCCTAGTACGTAGAGTACTTTCCCTAGGTATGTGCCCGTTCGTGACTATCGTTGCGTGCATACGGACACGCTTGGGTATGTTTACCATACAAGGTTTACTAGGGAAACTGCTTGCTCGACCATTGCCCTCCCGTCGCGGACACCATTCTTGGACAGAAGTCCTAGTACGTAGAGTACTTTCCCTAGGTATGTGCCCGTTCGTGACTATCGTTGCGTGCATACGGACACGCTTGGGTATGTTACCATACAAGGTTTACTAGGGAAACCTGCTTGCTCGACCATTGCCCTCCCGTCGCGGACACCATTCTTGGACAGAAGTCCTAGTACGTAGAGTACTTCCCTAGGTATGTGCCCGTTCGTGACTATCGTTGCGTGCATACGGACACGCTTGGGTATGTTTACCATACAAGGTTTACTAGGGAAACCTGCTTGCTCGACCATTGCCCTCCCGTCGCGGACACCATTCTTGGACAGAAGTCCTAGTACGTAGAGTACTTTCCCTAGGTATGTGCCCGTTCGTGACTATCGTTGCGTGCATACGGACACGCTTGGGTATGTTTACCATACAAGGTTTACTAGGGAAACCTGCTTGCTCGACCATTGCCCTCCCGTCGCGGACACCATTCTTGGACAGAAGTCTAGTACGTAGAGTACTTTCCCTAGGTATGTGCCCGTTCGTGACTATCGTTGCGTGCATACGGACACGCTTGGGTATGTTTACCATACAAGGTTTACTAGGGAAACCTGCTTGCTCGACCATTGCCCTCCCGTCGCGGACACCATTCTTGGACAGAAGTCCTAGTACGTAGAGTACTTTCCCTAGGTATGTGCCCGTTCGTGACTATCGTTGCGTGCATACGGACACGCTTGGGTATGTTTACCATACAAGGTTTACTAGGAACCGGGCTCGGCACACATTTGTTCCAGTCCACAGTAACTTTGTTTCTTAAGGTTGCTAAACTTGTTTGCCAGAAACCTGCTTGCCCCTCCCGTCGCGGACACCATTCTTGGACAGAAGTCCTAGTACGTAGAGTACTTTCCCTAGGTATGTGCCCGTTCGTGACTATCGTTGCGTGCATACGGACACGCTTGGGTATGTTTACCATACAAGGTTTACTAGGGAAACCTGCTTGCTCGACCATTGCCCTCCCGTCGCGGACACCATTCTTGGACAGAAGTCCTAGTACGTAGAGAGATTTCCCTAGGTATGTGCCCGTTCGTGACTATCGTTGCGTGCATACGGACACGCTTGGGTATGTTTACCATACAAGGTTTACTAGGGAAACCTGCTTGCTCGACCATTGCCCTCCCGTCGCGGACACCATTCTTGGACAGAAGTCCTAGTACGTAGAGTCTTTTCCTAGAGTATGTGCCCGTTCGTGACTTCCGTTGCGTGCATACGGACACGCTGGGTATGTTTACAATACAAGGGTTACGTAGGGAAACTGCTTGTCACATTGGCCTCCCGTCGCTGGACACCATTTTGGACAGAAGTCCTAGTACGTAGAGTTACTTTCCCTAGGTATGTGCACGCCGTTCGTGACTATCGTTGCGTGCATACGGACACGCTGGGTAATGTTTACCATACAAGGTTACTAGGAAACCTGCTGCTCGACCATTGCCTCCCGTGCGGACACCCATCGGGACAGAAGTCCTATACGTAGCGTTCTTTATTGTACTTGATACCAAAAGTTTCATGATTGCCTTCCGCTTTGTTCCATCGACACTTTGCTACTGCTCACTAAGGGGTTTTTGTTTGGTGATGTTACTGATAGCCACCGTCTATCATCAGGCCACTTATCAACACTTTTCACCCAGTCTGCGGACCGTGTTGTACTTTCCCTGATCGGTACACAATTTTGGTGCACGGCTATCCTGACCGGCAACTTGTACCAACATGGACATCCATGAACGCGTACGCTCGGGCTGCGCCCTCCGTGTTGTACTTTCCTGATCGGTACACAATTTTGGTGCACGGCTATCCTGACCGGCAACTTGTACCAACATGGACATCCATGAACGCGTACGCTCGGGCTGCGCCTCCGTGTTGTACTTTCCTGATCGGTACACAATTTTGGTGCACGGCTATCCTGACCGGCACTAAATCGTCACTTTTCGTCCATAACCTAGGAACGTCGTGTAGGTTTCATCATTTTATGTTTGATTCGGTTTAATATGATTGAAAAATACGCTAAGTCCCAGAAATCTGAACTCGAATACTTCCTCCATGTTGCGCCAAAAGCTACTGACCAACGC
>NW_024428819.1:0-14863 GCF_017562075.2 Anopheles merus | reverse complement strand
GTCCCTAGTACAATTTAGACACTTTTGACAAGTTTTCATGATGTCCCATGTTGGTCCCTAGTGCAATTGAGACACTTTTGACAAGTTTTCATGATGTCCCATGTTGGTCCCTAGTACAATTTAGACACTTTTGACAAGTTTTCATGATGTCCCATGTTGGTCCTAAGTACTTTACAGATCACCGAGTCACAATTCTCATGTCATTTGCGATGAAATAGTCTTATGGTTTGGCTGAGTACGTCATAGTACTTGATTATGAGTTCGAAGACTTTTGTGCAACCTCTTATTTCAGAGGCCATTTACTATATCCTGCGTTGCTCTGATCTTATATAAAAAAAAATTGTATTGCTCAACTTTTTAATCTACTTTCCAACGGTGCAAAATTATGTCTCTAGCTCTTCTGGTCAAAAGTTATGGCCGTTTAAAAATAGACATTTTTTTTCTTCAAACAGCTTTTTTCATGGGTTTTCCAAGGTTTCCATAGTCATCCCAAGTGCATTGGAGGCACTTTTCATGAATTCTTACGATGTCCCATGTTGGTCCCTAGTACAATTTAGACACTTTTGACAAGTTTTCATGATGTCCCATGTTGGTCCCTAGTACAATTTAGACACTTTTGACAAGTTTTCATGATGTCCATGTTGGTCCTAAGTACTTTACAGATCACCGAGTCACAATTCTCATGTCATTTGCGATGAAATAGTCTTATGGTTTGGCTGAGTACGTCATAGTACTTGATTATGAAGTTCGAAGACTTTTGTGCAACCTCTTATTTCAGAGGCCATTAATATATCCTGCGTTGCTCTGATCTTAATATAAAAAAAAATTTGTATTACTCAACTTTTAATCTACTTTCAACGGTGCAAAAATTATGTCTCTAGCTCTTCTGGTTCAAAAGTTATGGCCGTTTAAAAATAGACATTTTTTTTCTTCAAACAGCTTTTTTCATGGGTTTTCAAGGTTTCCATAGTCATCCCAAGTGCATTGGAGGCACTTTTCATGAATTCTTACGATGTCCCATGTTGGTCCCTAGTACATTTAGACACTTTTGACAAGTTTTCATGATGTCCCATGTTGGTCCCTAGTACAATTTAGACACTTTTGACAAGTTTTCATGATGTCCCATGTTGGTCCCTAGTACAATTTAGACACTTTTGACAAGTTTTCATGATGTCCCATGTTGGTCCTAAGTACTTTACAGATCACCGAGTCACAATTCTCATGTCATTTGCGATGAAATAGTCTTATGGTTTGGCTGAGTACGTCATAGTACTTGATTATGAAGTTCGAAGACTTTTGTGCAACCTCTTATTTCAGAGGCCATTTACTATATCCTGCGTTGCTCTGATCTTAATATAAAAAAAATTTGTATTACTCAACTTTTAATCTACTTTCCAACGGTGCAAAAATTATGTCTCTAGCTCTTCTGGTTCAAACGTTATGGCCGTTTAAAAATAGACATTTTTTTCTTCAAACAGCTTTTTTCATGGGTTTTCAAGGTTTCCATAGTCATCCCAAGTGCATTGGAGGCACTTTTCATGAATTCTTACGATGTCCCATGTTGGTCCCTAGTACAATTTAGACACTTTTGACAAGTTTTCATGATGTCCCATGTTGGTCCCTAGTACAATTTAGACACTTTTGACAAGTTTTCATGATGTCCCATGTTGGTCCCTAGTACAATTTGACACTTTTGACAAGTTTTCATGATGTCCCATGTTGGTCCTAAGTACTTTACAGATCACCGAGTCACAATTCTCATGTCATTTGCGATGAAATAGTCTTATGGTTTGGCTGAGTACGTCATAGTACTTGATTATGAAGTTCGAAGACTTTTGTGCAACCTCTTATTTCAGAGGCCATTTACTATATCCTGCGTTGCTCTGATCTTAATATAAAAAAAAATTGTATTACTCAACTTTTAATCTACTTTCCAACGGTGCAAAAATTATGTCTCTAGCTCTTCTGGTTCAAAAGTTATGGCCGTTTAAAAATAGACATTTTTTTTTCTTCAAAAAGCTTTTTTCATGGGTTTTCAAGGTTTCCTAGTCATCCCAAGTGCATTGGAGGCACTTTTCATGAATTCTTACGATGTCCCATGTTGGTCCCTAGTACAATTTAGACACTTTTGACAAGTTTTCATGATGTCCCATGTTGGTCCCTAGTACAATTTAGACACTTTTGACAAGTTTTCATGATGTCCCATGTTGGTCCCTAGTACAATTTAGACACTTTTGACAATTTTTCATGATGTCCCATGTTGGTCCTAAGTACTTTACAGATCACCGAGTCACAATTCTCATGTCATTTGCGATGAAATAGTCTTATGGTTTGGCTGAGTACGTCATAGTACTTGATTATGAAGTTCGAAGACTTTTGTGCAACCTCTTATTTCAGAGGCCATTTACTATATCCTGCGTTGCTCTGATCTTAATATAAAAAAAATTTGTATTGCTCAACTTTTAATCTTTTCCAACGGTGCAAAAATTATGTCTTTAGTCTTCTGGTTCAAAAGTTATGGCCGTTAAAAATAGACATTTTTTTTCTTCAAACAGCTTTTTTCATGGGTTTTCAAGGTTTCCATAGTCATCCCAGTGCATTGGAGGCACTTTTCATGAATTCTTACGATGTCCCATGTTGGTCCCTAGTACAATTTAGACACTTTTGACAAGTTTCATGATGTCCCATGTTGGTCCCTAGTACAATTTAGACACTTTTGACAAGTTTTCATGATGTCCCATGTTGGTCCCTAGTACAATTTAGACACTTTTGACAAGTTTTCATGATGTCCCATGTTGGTCCCTAGTACAATTTAGACACTTTTGACAAGTTTTCATGATGTCCCATGTTGGTCCCTAGTACAATTTAGACACTTTTGACAAGTTTTCATGATGTCCCATGTTGGTCCCTAGTGCAATTGAGACACTTTTGACAAGTTTTCATGATGTCCCATGTTGGTCCCTAGTACAATTTAGACACTTTTGACAAGTTTTCATGATGTCCCATGTTGGTCCTAAGTACTTTACAGATCACCGAGTCACAATTCTCATGTCATTTGCGATGAAATAGTCTTATGGTTTGGCTGAGTACGTCATAGTACTTGATTATGAAGTTCGAAGACTTTTGTGCAACTCTTATTTCAGAGGCCATTTACTATATCCTGCGTTGCTCTGATCTTAATATAAAAAAAATTTGTATTACTCAACTTTTAATCTACTTTCCAACGGTGCAAAAATTATGTCTCTAGCTCTTCTGGTTCAAAAGTTATGGCCGTTTAAAAATAGACATTTTTTTTCTTCAAACAGCTTTTTTCATGGGTTTTCAAGGTTTCCATAGTCATCCCAAGTGCATTGGAGGCACTTTTCATGAATTCTTACGATGTCCCATGTTGGTCCCTAGTACAATTTAGACACTTTTGACAAGTTTTCATGATGTCCCATGTTGGTCCCTAGTACAATTTAGACACTTTTGACAAGTTTTCATGATGTCCCATGTTGGTCCCTAGTACAATTTAGACACTTTTGACAAGTTTTCATGATGTCCCATGTTGGTCCTAAGTACTTTACAGATCACCGAGTCACAATTCTCATGTCATTTGCGATGAAATAGTCTTATGGTTTGGCTGAGTACGTCATAGTACTTGATTATGAAGTTCGAAGACTTTTGTGCAACCTCTTATTTCAGAGGCCATTTACTATATCCTGCGTTGCTCTGATCTTAATATAAAAAAAATTTGTATTACTCAACTTTTAATCTACTTTCCAACGGTGCAAAAATTATGTCTCTAGCTCTTCTGGTTCAAACGTTATGGCCGTTTAAAAATAGACATTTTTTTTCTTTCAAACAGCTTTTTCATGGGTTTTCAAGGTTTCCATAGTCATCCCAAGTGCATTGGAGGCACTTTTCATGAATTCTTACGATGTCCCATGTTGGTCCCTAGTACAATTTAGACACTTTTGACAAGTTTTCATGATGTCCCATGTTGGTCCCTAGTACAATTTAGACACTTTTGACAAGTTTTCATGATGTCCATGTTGGTCCCTAGTACAATTTAGACACTTTTGACAAGTTTTCATGATGTCCCATGTTGGTCCCTAGTACAATTTAGACACTTTTGACAAGTTTTCATGATGTCCCATGTTGGTCCTAAGTACTTTACAGATCACTGAGTCACAATTCTCATGTCATTTGCGATGAAATAGTCTTATGGTTTGGCTGAGTACGTCATAGTACTTGATTATGAAGTTCGAGACTTTTGTGCAACCTCTTATTTCAGAGGCCATTTACTATATCCTGCGTTGCTCTGATCTTAATATAAAAAAAATTTGTATTACTCAACTTTTAATCTACTTTCCAACGGTGCAAAAATTATGTCTCTAGCTCTTCTGGTTCAAAAGTTATGGCCGTTTAAAATAGACATTTTTTTTCTTCAAACAGCTTTTTTCATGGGTTTTCAAGGTTTCCATAGTCATCCCAAGTGCATTGAGAGGCACTTTTCATGAATTCTTACGATGTCCCATGTGGTCCCTAGTACAATTTAGACACTTTTGACAAGTTTCATGATGTCCCATGTTGGTCCCTAGTACAATTTAGACACTTTTGACAAGTTTCATGATGTCCCATGTTGGTCCCTAGTGCAATGAGACACTTTTGACAAGTTTTCATGATGTCCCATGTTGGTCCCTAGTACAATTTAGACACTTTTGACAAGTTTTCATGATGTCCATGTTGGTCCTAAGTACTTTACAGATCACCGAGTCACAATTCTCATGTCATTTGCGATGAAATAGTCTTATGGTTTGGCTGAGTCCGTCATAGTACTTGATTATGAAGTTCGAAGACTTTTGTGCAACCTCTTATTTCAGAGGCCATTTACTATATCCTGCGTTGCTCTGATCTTAATATAAAAAAAATTGTATTACTCAACTTTTAATCTACTTTCCAACGGTGCAAAAATTATGTCTCTAGCTCTTCTGGTTCAAAAGTTATGGCCGTTTAAAATAGACATTTTTTTCTTCAAACAGCTTTTTTCATGGGTTTTCAGGTTTCCATAGTCATCCCAAGTGCATTGGAGGCACTTTTCATGAATTCTTACGATGTCCCATGTTGGTCCCTAGTACAATTTAGACACTTTTGACAAGTTTTCATGATGTCCATGTTGGTCCTAGTACAATTTAGACACTTTTGACAAGTTTTCATGATGTCCCATGTTGGTCCCTAGTACAATTTAGACACTTTTGACAAGTTTTCATGATGTCCCATGTTGGTCCCTAGTACAATTTAGACACTTTTGACAAGTTTTCATGATGTTCCATGTTGGTCCTAAGTACTTTACAGATCACTGAGTCACAATTCTCATGTCATTTGCGATGAAATAGTCTTATGGTTTGGCTGAGTACGTCATAGTACTTGATTATGAAGTTCGAAGACTTTTGTGCAACCTCTTATTTCAGAGGCCATTTACTATATCCTGCGTTGCTCTGATCTTAATATAAAAAAAATTTGTATGCTCAACTTTTTCTACTTTCCAACGGTGCAAAAATTATGTCTCTAGCTCTTCTGGTTCAAAAGTTATGGCCGTTTAAAAATAGACATTTTTTTCTTCAAACAGCTTTTTTCATGGGTTTTCAGGTTTCCATAGTCATCCCAAGTGCATTGGAGGCACTTTTCATGAATTCTTACGATGTCCCATGTTGGTCCCTAGTACAATTTAGACACTTTTGACAAGTTTTCATGATGTCCCATGTTGGTCCCTAGTACAATTTAGACACTTTTGACAAGTTTTCATGATGTCCCATGTTGGTCCCTAGTACAATTTAGACACTTTTGACAAGTTTTCATGATGTCCCATGTTGGTCCCTAGTACAATTTAGACACTTTTGACAAGTTTCCATGATGTCCCATGTTGGTCCCTAGTGCAATTGAGACACTTTTGACAAGTTTTCATGATGTCCCATGTTGGTCCCTAGTACAATTTAGACACTTTTGACAAGTTTTCATGATGTCCCATGTTGGTCCCTAGTGCAATTGAGACACTTTTGACAAGTTTTCATGATGTCCCATGTTGGTCCCTAGTACAATTTAGACACTTTTGACAAGTTTCCATGATGTCCCATGTTGGTCCCTAGTGCAATTGAGACACTTTTGACAAGTTTTCATGATGTCCCATGTTGGTCCCTAGTACAATTTAGACACTTTTGACAAGTTTTCATGATGTCCCATGTTGGTCCCTAGTGCAATTGAGACACTTTTGACAAGTTTTCATGATGTCCCATGTTGGTCCCTAGTACAATTTAGACACTTTTGACAAGTTTTCATGATGTCCCATGTTGGTCCCTAGTACAATTTAGACACTTTTGACAAGTTTTCATGATGTCCCATGTTGGTCCCTAGTACAATTTAGACACTTTTGACAAGTTTTCATGATGTCCCATGTTGGTCCCTAGTGCAATTGAGACACTTTTGACAAGTTTTCATGATGTCCCATGTTGGTCCCTAGTACAATTTAGACACTTTTGACAAGTTTTCATGATGTCCCATGTTGGTCCCTAGTACAATTTAGACACTTTTGACAAGTTTTCATGATGTCCCATGTTGGTCCCTAGTACAATTTAGACACTTTTGACAAGTTTTCATGATGTCCCATGTTGGTCCCTAGTACAATTTAGACACTTTTGACAAGTTTTCATGATGTCCCATGTTGGTCCCTAGTACAATTTAGACACTTTTGACAAGTTTTCATGATGTCCCATGTTGGTCCCTAGTACAATTTAGACACTTTTGACAAGTTTTCATGATGTCCCATGTTGGTCCCTAGAGCAATTGAGACACTTTTGACAAGTTTTCATGATGTCCCATGTTGGTCCCTAGTACAATTTAGACACTTTTGACAAGTTTCCATGATGTCCCATGTTGGTCCCTAGTGCAATTGAGACACTTTTGACAAGTTTTCATGATGTCCCATGTTGGTCCCTAGTACAATTTAGACACTTTTGACAAGTTTTCATGATGTCCCATGTTGGTCCTAGTGCAATTGAGACACTTTTGACAAGTTTTCATGATGTCCCATGTTGGTCCCTAGTACAATTTAGACACTTTTGACAAGTTTCCATGATGTCCCATGTTGGTCCCTAGTGCAATTGAGACACTTTTGACAAGTTTTCATGATGTCCCATGTTGGTCCCTAGTACAATTTAGACACTTTTGACAAGTTTTCATGATGTCCCATGTTGGTCCCTAGTGCAATTGAGACACTTTTGACAAGTTTTCATGATGTCCCATGTTGGTCCCTAGTACAATTTAGACACTTTTGACAAGTTTTCATGATGTCCCATGTTGGTCCCTAGTGCAATTGAGACACTTTTGACAAGTTTTCATGATGTCCCATGTTGGTCCCTAGTACAATTTAGACACTTTTGACAAGTTTTCATGATGTCCCATGTTGGTCCCTAGTACAATTTAGACACTTTTGACAAGTTTTCATGATGTCCCATGTTGGTCCCTAGTGCAATTGAGACACTTTTGACAAGTTTTCATGATGTCCCATGTTGGTCCCTAGTACAATTTAGACACTTTTGACAAGTTTCCATGATGTCCCATGTTGGTCCCTAGTGCAATTGAGACACTTTTGACAAGTTTTCATGATGTCCCATGTTGGTCCCTAGTACAATTTAGACACTTTTGACAAGTTTTCATGATGTCCCATGTTGGTCCCTAGTGCAATTGAGACACTTTTGACAAGTTTTCATGATGTCCCATGTTGGTCCCTAGTACAATTTAGACACTTTTGACAAGTTTCCATGATGTCCCATGTTGGTCCCTAGTGCAATTGAGACACTTTTGACAAGTTTTCATGATGTCCCATGTTGGTCCCTAGTACAATTTAGACACTTTTGACAAGTTTTCATGATGTCCCATGTTGGTCCCTAGTGCAATTGAGACACTTTTGACAAGTTTTCATGATGTCCCATGTTGGTCCCTAGTACAATTTAGACACTTTTGACAAGTTTTCATGATGTCCCATGTTGGTCCCTAGTGCAATTGAGACACTTTTGACAAGTTTTCATGATGTCCCATGTTGGTCCCTAGTACAATTTAGACACTTTTGACAAGTTTTCATGATGTCCCATGTTGGTCCCTAGTACAATTTAGACACTTTTGACAAGTTTTCATGATGTCCCATGTTGGTCCCTAGTGCAATTGAGACACTTTTGACAAGTTGTCATGATGTCCCATGTTGGTCCCTAGTACAATTTAGACACTTTTGACAAGTTTCCATGATGTCCCATGTTGGTCCCTAGTGCAATTGAGACACTTTTGACAAGTTTTCATGATGTCCCATGTTGGTCCCTAGTACAATTTAGACACTTTTGACAAGTTTCCATGATGTCCCATGTTGGTCCCTAGTGCAATTGAGACACTTTTGACAAGTTTTCATGATGTCCCATGTTGGTCCCTAGTACAATTTAGACACTTTTGACAAGTTTTCATGATGTCCCATGTTGGTCCCTAGTACAATTTAGACACTTTTGACAAGTTTTCATGATGTCCCATGTTGGTCCCTAGTACAATTTAGACACTTTTGACAAGTTTTCATGATGTCCCATGTTGGTCCCTAGTACAATTTAGACACTTTTGACAAGTTTTCATGATGTCCCATGTTGGTCCCTAGTACAATTTAGACACTTTTGACAAGTTTTCATGATGTCCCATGTTGGTCCCTAGTACAATTTAGACACTTTTGACAAGTTTTCATGATGTCCCATGTTGGTCCCTAGTACAATTGAGACACTTTTGACAAGTTTTCATGATGTCCCATGTTGGTCCCTAGTACAATTTAGACACTTTTGACAAGTTTCCATGATGTCCCATGTTGGTCCCTAGTGCAATTGAGACACTTTTGACAAGTTTTCATGATGTCCCATGTTGGTCCCTAGTACAATTTAGACACTTTTGACAAGTTTTCATGATGTCCCATGTTGGTCCCTAGTACAATTTAGACACTTTTGACAAGTTTTCATGATGTCCCATGTTGGTCCCTAGTACAATTTAGACACTTTTGACAAGTTTTCATGATGTCCCATGTTGGTCCCTAGTACAATTTAGACACTTTTGACAAGTTTCCATGATGTCCCATGTTGGTCCCTAGTGCAATTGAGACACTTTTGACAAGTTTTCATGATGTCCCATGTTGGTCCCTAGTACAATTTAGACACTTTTGACAAGTTTTCATGATGTCCCATGTTGGTCCCTAGTACAATTTAGACACTTTTGACAAGTTTTCATGATGTCCCATGTTGGTCCCTAGTACAATTTAGACACTTTTGACAAGTTTTCATGATGTCCCATGTTGGTCCCTAGTACAATTTAGACACTTTTGACAAGTTTTCATGATGTCCCATGTTGGTCCCTAGTACAATTTAGACACTTTTGACAAGTTTTCATGATGTCCCATGTTGGTCCCTAGTACAATTTAGACACTTTTGACAAGTTTTCATGATGTCCCATGTTGGTCCCTAGTGCAATTGAGACACTTTTGACAAGTTTTCATGATGTCCCATGTTGGTCCCTAGTACAATTTAGACACTTTTGACAAGTTTCCATGATGTCCCATGTTGGTCCCTAGTGCAATTGAGACACTTTTGACAAGTTTTCATGATGTCCCATGTTGGTCCCTAGTACAATTTAGACACTTTTGACAAGTTTTCATGATGTCCCATGTTGGTCCCTAGTGCAATTGAGACACTTTTGACAAGTTTTCATGATGTCCCATGTTGGTCCCTAGTACAATTTAGACACTTTTGACAAGTTTCCATGATGTCCCATGTTGGTCCCTAGTGCAATTGAGACACTTTTGACAAGTTTTCATGATGTCCCATGTTGGTCCCTAGTACAATTTAGACACTTTTGACAAGTTTTCATGATGTCCCATGTTGGTCCCTAGTGCAATTGAGACACTTTTGACAAGTTTTCATGATGTCCCATGTTGGTCCCTAGTACAATTTAGACACTTTTGACAAGTTTTCATGATGTCCCATGTTGGTCCCTAGTACAATTGAGACACTTTTGACAAGTTTTCATGATGTCCCATGTTGGTCCCTAGTACAATTTAGACACTTTTGACAAGTTTTCATGATGTCCCATGTTGGTCCCTAGTACATTTAGACACTTTTGACAAGTTTTCATGATGTCCCATGTTGGTCCCTAGTGCAATTGAGACACTTTTGACAAGTTTTCATGATGTCCCATGTTGGTCCCTAGTACAATTTAGACACTTTTGACAAGTTTCCATGATGTCCCATGTTGGTCCCTAGTGCAATTGAGACACTTTTGACAAGTTTTCATGATGTCCCATGTTGGTCCCTAGTACAATTTAGACACTTTTGACAAGTTTTCATGATGTCCCATGTTGGTCCCTAGTGCAATTGAGACACTTTTGACAAGTTTTCATGATGTCCCATGTTGGTCCCTAGTACAATTTAGACACTTTTGACAAGTTTCCATGATGTCCCATGTTGGTCCCTAGTACAATTGAGACACTTTTGACAAGTTTTCATGATGTCCCATGTTGGTCCTAGTACAATTTAGACACTTTTGACAAGTTTTCATGATGTCCCATGTTGGTCCCTAGTGCAATTGAGACACTTTTGACAAGTTTTCATGATGTCCCATGTTGGTCCCTAGTACAATTTAGACACTTTTGACAAGTTTTCATGATGTCCCATGTTGGTCCCTAGTACAATTGAGACACTTTTGACAAGTTTTCATGATGTCCCATGTTGGTCCCTAGTACAATTTAGACACTTTTGACAAGTTTTCATGATGTCCCATGTTGGTCCCTAGTACAATTTAGACACTTTTGACAAGTTTTCATGATGTCCCATGTTGGTCCCTAGTACAATTGAGACACTTTTGACAAGTTTTCATGATGTCCCATGTTGGTCCCTAGTACAATTTAGACACTTTTGACAAGTTTCCATGATGTCCCATGTTGGTCCTAGTACAATTGAGACACTTTTGACAAGTTTTCATGATGTCCCATGTTGGTCCCTAGTACAATTTAGACACTTTTGACAAGTTTCATGATGTCCCATGTTGGTCCCTAGTACAATTGAGACACTTTTGACAAGTTTTCATGATGTCCCATGTTGGTCCCTAGTACAATTTAGACACTTTTGACAAGTTTTCATGATGTCCCATGTTGGTCCCTAGTACAATTTAGACACTTTTGACAAGTTTTCATGATGTCCCATGTTGGTCCCTAGTACAATTTAGACACTTTTGACAAGTTTTCATGATGTCCCATGTTGGTCCCTAGTACAATTTAGACACTTTTGACAAGTTTTCATGATGTCCCATGTTGGTCCTAGTACAATTTAGACACTTTTGACAAGTTTTCATGATGTCCCATGTTGGTCCCTAGTACAATTTAGACACTTTTGACAAGTTTTCATGATGTCCCATGTTGGTCCCTAGTACAATTGAGACACTTTTGACAAGTTTTCATGATGTCCCATGTTGGTCCCTAGTACAATTTAGACACTTTTGACAAGTTTTCATGATGTCCCATGTTGGTCCCTAGTACAATTGAGACACTTTTGACAAGTTTTCATGATGTCCCATGTTGGTCCCTAGTACAATTTAGACACTTTTGACAAGTTTTCATGATGTCCCATGTTGGTCCCTAGTACAATTTAGACACTTTTGACAAGTTTTCATGATGTCCCATGTTGGTCCCTAGTACAATTTAGACACTTTTGACAAGTTTTCATGATGTCCCATGTTGGTCCCTAGTACAATTGAGACACTTTTGACAAGTTTTCATGATGTCCCATGTTGGTCCCTAGTACAATTTAGACACTTTTGACAAGTTTTCATGATGTCCCATGTTGGTCCCTAGTGCAATTGAGACACTTTTGACAAGTTTTCATGATGTCCCATGTTGGTCCCTAGTACAATTTAGACACTTTTGACAAGTTTTCATGATGTCCCATGTTGGTCCCTAGTACAATTTAGACACTTTTGACAAGTTTTCATGATGTCCCATGTTGGTCCAAGTACAATTTAGACACTTTTGACAAGTTTTCATGATGTCCCATGTTGGTCCCTAGTACAATTTAGACACTTTTGACAAGTTTTCATGATGTCCCATGTTGGTCCCTAGTACAATTTAGACACTTTTGACAAGTTTCCATGATGTCCCATGTTGGTCCCTAGTACAATTTAGACACTTTTGACAAGTTTTCATGATGTCCCATGTTGGTCCCTAGTACAATTTAGACACTTTGACAAGTTTTCATGATGTCCCATGTTGGTCCCTAGTACAATTTAGACACTTTTGACAAGTTTTCATGATGTCCCATGTTGGTCCCTAGTACAATTTAGACACTTTTGACAAGTTTTCATGATGTCCCATGTTGGTCCCTAGTACAATTTAGACACTTTTGACAAGTTTTCATGATGTCCCATGTTGGTCCCTAGTACAATTTAGACACTTTTGACAAGTTTTCATGATGTCCCATGTTGGTCCCTAGTACAATTTAGACACTTTTGACAAGTTTTCATGATGTCCCATGTTGGTCCCTAGTACAATTTAGACACTTTTGACAAGTTTTCATGATGTCCCATGTTGGTCCCTAGTACAATTGAGACACTTTTGACAAGTTTTCATGATGTCCCATGTTGGTCCTAGTACAATTTAGACACTTTTGACAAGTTTTCATGATGTCCCATGTTGGTCCCTAGTACAATTGAGACACTTTTGACAAGTTTTCATGATGTCCCATGTTGGTCCCTAGTACAATTTAGACACTTTTGACAAGTTTTCATGATGTCCCATGTTGGTCCCTAGTACAATTTAGACACTTTTGACAAGTTTTCATGATGTCCCATGTTGGTCCCTAGTACAATTGAGACACTTTTGACAAGTTTTCATGATGTCCCATGTTGGTCCTAGTACAATTTAGACACTTTTGACAAGTTTTCATGATGTCCCATGTTGGTCCCTAGTACAATTTAGACACTTTGACAAGTTTTCATGATGTCCCATGTTGGTCCCTAGTACAATTGAGACACTTTTGACAAGTTTTCATGATGTCCCATGTTGGTCCCTAGTACAATTTAGACACTTTTGACAAGTTTTCATGATGTCCCATGTTGGTCCCTAGTACAATTGAGACACTTTTGACAAGTTTTCATGATGTCCCATGTTGGTCCCTAGTACAATTTAGACACTTTTGACAAGTTTCATGATGTCCCATGTTGGTCCCTAGTACAATTTAGACACTTTTGACAAGTTTTCATGATGTCCCATGTTGGTCCCTAGTGCAATTGAGACACTTTTGACAAGTTTTCATGATGTCCCATGTTGGTCCCTAGTACAATTTAGACACTTTTGACAAGTTTTCATGATGTCCCATGTTGGTCCCTAGTACAATTGAGACACTTTTGACAAGTTTTCATGATGTCCCATGTTGGTCCCTAGTACAATTTAGACACTTTTGACAAGTTTTCATGATGTCCCATGTTGGTCCCTAGTACAATTTAGACACTTTTGACAAGTTTTCATGATGTCCCATGTTGGTCCCTAGTACAATTGAGACACTTTTGACAAGTTTCATGATGTCCCATGTTGGTCCCTAGTACAATTTAGACACTTTGACAAGTTTTCATGATGTCCCATGTTGGTCCCTAGTACAATTTAGACACTTTTGACAAGTTTTCATGATGTCCCATGTTGGTCCCTAGTACAATTTAGACACTTTTGACAAGTTTTCATGATGTCCCATGTTGGTCCCTAGTACAATTTAGACACTTTTGACAAGTTTTCATGATGTCCCATGTTGGTCCCTAGTACAATTTAGACACTTTTGACAAGTTTTCATGATGTCCCATGTTGGTCCCAAGTACAATTTAGACACTTTTGACAAGTTTTCATGATGTCCATGTTGGTCCAGTACAATTTAGACACTTTTGACAAGTTTTCATGATGTCCCATGTTGGTCTCAAGTACAATTTAGACACTTTTGACAAGTTTTCATGATGTCCCATGTTGGTCCCTAGTACAATTTAGACACTTTTGACAAGTTTTCATGATGTCCCATGTTTGTCCCTAGTACAATATAGACACTTTTGACAAGTTTTCATGATGTCCCATGTTGGTCCATAGTACAATTTAGACACTTTTGACAAGTTTCCATGATGTCCCATGTTGGTCCCTAGTACAATTTAGACACTTTTGACAAGTTTTCATGATGTCCCATGTTGGTCCATAGTACAATTTAGACACTTTTGACAAGTTTTCATGATGTCCCATGTTGGTCCTAGTACAATTTAGACACTTTTGACAAGTTTTCATGATGTCCCATGTTGGTCCCTAGTACAATTTAGACACTTTTGACAAGTTTTCATGATGTCCCATGTTGGTCCTAGTACAATTTAGACACTTTTGACAAGTTTTCATGATGTCCCATGTTGGTCCCTAGTACAATTTAGACACTTTGACAAGTTTTCATGATGTCCCATGTTGTTCCCTAGTACAATTTAGACACTTTTGACAAGTTTTCATGATGTCCCATGTTGGTCCCTAGTACAATTGAGACACTTTTGACAAGTTTTCATGATGTCCCATGTTAGTCCCTAGTACAATTTAGACACTTTTGACAAATTTTGTTTGGTGGTGGAACGCCATAAGAGACCAATCGCAAAAATGTTGGTCGCAAATTTTTGGTCGCAAAAATTTTGGTCGCAAATTTTTCGGTCGCAAAAGTCTTGGTCGCAAATTTTTCGGTTGCATAATTCTTGATCGCAAATTTTTCGGTCGCAAATTTTCGGTCGCAAAAATCTTGGTCTCAATTTTTCGGTC
>NW_024428817.1:0-14882 GCF_017562075.2 Anopheles merus | reverse complement strand
CCAAAGCCCTGGGGACACAATAACAAGGATCTGGTGACGAAAAAGTTTCATTCTGGGTCATATTACCCTTTATACACATGCTCAAATTGACAGGTTTTCCCGAGTACAATGCCTTCACAGGCCATTTACTCGGCTACCAGTGAGTCTTATCTTAAACCTATGTGCGGATCTTGTAGACCACTTCAATACCTTTCCAAAACTATCTTATCATCACGCTAGAACACATGGTTACGAAGTTATGGCCATTTGAAGGAACATTCAACTACATCACTTGAGCTTCTCGCCCCGTCCCTATGGCCATGCTTGAAATTTTGACGAAAAATGCAAGGTCATCCATTATCGTTCTTATATCATTGAGGCTCTTGAATAAGCAAACCAAAGCCCTGGGACACAATAACAAGGATCTTGGTGACGAAAAAGTTTCATTCGGGTCATATTACCCTTTATACACATGCTCAAATTGACAGGTTTTCCCGAGTACAATGCCTTCACAGGCCATTTACTCGGCTACAGTGAGTCTTATCTTAAACCTATGTGCGGATCTTGTAGACCACTTCAATACCTTTCAAAAACTATCTTAATCATCACGCTAGAACACCATGGTTACGAAGTTATGGCCATTTGAAGGAACATTCAACTACATCACTGAGCTTTCTCGCCCGTCCCTATGGCCATGCTTGAAATTTTGACGAAAATGCAAGGTCATCCATTATCGTTCTTATATCATTGAGGCTTCTTGAATAAGCAAATCAAAGCCCTGGGACACAATAACAAGGATCTTGGTGACGAAAAAGTTTCTTCTGGGTCATATTACCCTTTATACACATGCTCAAATTGACAGGTTTTCCCGAGTACAATGCCTTCACAGGCCATTTAATCGGCTACCAGTGAGTCTTATCTTTAAACCTATGTGCGGATCTTGTAGACCACTTCAATACCTTTCCAAAACTATCTTAATCATCACGCTAGGACACACATGGTTACGAAGTTATGGCCATTTGAAGGAACATTCAACTACATCACTTGAGCTTTCTCGCCCGTCCCTATGGCCATGCTTGAAATTTGACGAAAATGCAAGGTCATCCATTATCGTTCTTATATCATTGAGGCTTCTTGAATAAGCAAACCAAAGCCCTGGGACACAATAACAAGGATCTTGGTGACGAAAAAGTTTCATTCTGGGTCATATTACCCTTTATACACATGCTCAAATTGACAGGTTTCCCGAGTACAATGCCTTCACAGGCCATTTACTCGGCTACCAGTGAGTCTTATCTTTAAACCTATGTGCGGATCTTGTAGACCACTTCAATACCTTTCCAAAACTATCTTAATCATCACGCTAGAACACATGGTTACGAAGTTATGGCCATTTGAAGGAAACATTCAACTACATCACTTGAGCTCTCGCCCGTCCCTATGGCCATGCTTGAAATTTTGACGAAAATGCAAGGTCATCCATTATCGTTCTATATCATTGAGGCTTCTGAATAAGCAAACCAAAGCCCTGGGACACAATAACAAGGATTTGGTGACGAAAAAAGTTTCATTCTGGGTCATATTACCCTTTATACACATGCTCAAATTGACAGGTTTCCCGAGTACAATGCCTTCACAGGCCATTTACTCGGCTACCAGTGAGTCTTATCTTTAAAACATGTGGCGGATCTTGTAGACCACTTCAATACCTTCCAAAACTATCTTAATCATCACGCTAAAACACATGGTTACGAAGTTATGGCCATTTGAAGGAAATTCAACTAATCACTTGAGCTTTCTCGACCGTCCCTATGGCCATGCTTGAAATTTTGACGAAAATGCAAGGTCATCCATTATCGTTCTTATATCATTGAGGCTTCTGAATAAGCAAACCAAAGCCCTGGACACAATAACAAGGATCTTGGTGACGAAAAAGTTTCATTCTGGGTCATATACCCTTTATACACATGCTCAAATTGACAGGTTTCCCGAGTACAATGCCTTCACAGGCCATTTACTCGGCTACCAGTGAGTCTATCTTTAAACCTATGTGCGGATCTTGTAGACCACTTCAATACTTTCCAAAACTATCTTAATCATCACGCTAGGACACATGTTACGAAGTTATGGCCATTTGAAGGAACATTCAACTACATCACTTGAGCTTTCCGCCGTCCCTATGGCCATGCTTGAAATTTTGACGAAAATGCAAGGTCATCCATTATCGTTCTTATATCATGAGGCTTCTTGAATAAGCAAATCAAAGCCCTGGGGCACAATAACAAGGATCTTGGTGACGAAAAAGTTTCATTCTGGGTCATATTACCCTTTATACACATGCTCAAATTGACAGGTTTTCCGAGTACAATGCATTTCACAGGCATTTACTCGGCTACCAGTGAGTCTTATCTTTAAACCTATGCGGATCTTGTAGACCACTTCAATACCTTTCCAAAACTATCTAATCATCACGCTAGAACACATGGTTACGAAGTTATGGCCATTTGAAGGAACATTCAACTACATCACTTGAGCTTTCTCGCCCGTCCCTATGGCCATGCTTGAAATTTTGACGAAAATGCAAGGTCATCCATTATCGTTCTTATATCATTGAGGCTTCTTGAATAAGCAAATCAAAGCCCTGGGACACATAACAAGGATCTTGGTGACGAAAAAGTTTCATTCTGGGTCATATTACCCTTATACACATGCTCAAATGACAGGTTTTCCCGAGTACAATGCCTTCACAGGCCATTTACTCGGCTACCAGTGAGTCTTATCTTTAAACCTATGTGCGGATCTTGTAGACCACTTCAATACCTTTCCAAAACTATCTTAATCATCACGCTAGGTAAGGACATGGTACGAAGTTATGGCCATTTGAAGGAACATTCAACTACATCACTTGAGCTTTCTCGCCCGTCCCTATGGCCATGCTTGAAATTTTGACGAAATGCAAGGTCATCCCTTATCGTTCTTATATTGGGGCTTCATGAATAAGCAAACCAAAGCCCTGGGACACAATAACAAGGATCTTGGGATGAAAAGTTTATTCTGGGTCATATACCCTTTATACACATGCTCAAATTGACAGGTTTTCCCGAGTACAATGCATTCAGAGGCCATTACTCGGCTACCAGTGAGTCTTATCTTTAAACATATGTGCGGATCTTGTAGACCACTTCAATCCTTTCCAAAACTGTCGTAATCATCACGCTAGAACACTGGTTACGAAGTTATGGCATTTGAAGGACATTCAACTACATCACTTGAGCTTTCTCGCCCGTCCCTATGGCCATGCTTGAAATTTGACGAAAATGCAAGGTCATCCATTATCGTTCTTATATCATTGAGGCTTCTGAATAAGCAAATCAAAGCCCTGGGACACAATAACAAGGATCTTGGTGACGAAAAAGTTTCATTCTGGGTCATATTACCCTTTACACACATGCTCAAATTGACAGGTTTCCCGAGTACAATGCATTCAGAGGCCATTTACTCGGCTACCAGTGAGTCTTATCTTTAAACCTATGTGCGGATCTTGTAGACCACTTCAATACCTTTCCAAAACTATCTTAATCATCACGCTAGGACACATGGTTACGAAGTTATGGCCATTTGAAGGAACATTCAACTACATCACTTGAGCTTTCTCGCCCGTCCCTATGGCCATGCTTGAAATTTGACGAAAATGCAAGGTCATCCATTATCGTTCTTATATCATTGAGGCTTCTGAATAAGCAAACCAAAGCCCTGGGACACAATAACAAGGATCTTGGTGATGAAAAAGTTTCATTCTGGGTCATATTACCCTTTATACACATGCTCAAATTGAAGGTTTCCCGAGTACAATGCCTTCACAGGCATTTACTCGGCTACCAGTGAGTCTTATCTTTAAACCTATGGCGGATCTGTAGACCACTTCAATACCTTCCAAAACTATCTTAATCATCACGCTAGGACACATGGTTACGAAGTTATGGCCATTTGAAGGAACATTCAACTATCACTTGAGCTTTCTCGCCCGTCCCTATGGCCATGCTTGAAATTTTGACGAAAATGCAAGGTCATCCATTATCGTTCTTATGTCATTGGGGCTTCATGAATAAGCAAACCAAAGCCCTGGGACACAATAACAAGGATCTTGGTGACGAAAAAGTTTCATTCTGGGTCATATTACCCTTTATACACATGCTCAAATGACAGGTTTTCCCGAGTACAATGCCTTCACAGGCCATTTACTCGGCTACCAGTGAGTCTTATCTTTAAACCTATGTGCGGATCTTGTAGACCACTTCAATACCTTTCCAAAAACTATCTTAATCATCACGCTAGACACATGGTTACGAAGTTATGGCCATTTGAAGGAACATTCAACTACATCACTGAGCTTTCTCGCCGTCCCTATGGCCATGCTTGAAATTTTGACGAAAATGCAAGGTCATCCATTATCGTTCTTATATCATTGGGCTTCTTGAATAAGCAAACCAAAGCCCTGGGACACAATAACAAGGATCTTGGTGACGAAAAAGTTTCATCTGGGTCATATTACCCTTTATACACATGCTCAAATTGACAGGTTTTCCCGAGTACAATGCCTTCACAGGCCATTTACTCGGCTACAGTGAGTCTTATCTTTAAACCTATGTGCGGATCTTGTAGACCACTTCAATACCTTTCCAAAACTATCTTAATCATCACGCTAGGACACATGGTTACGAAGTTATGGCCATTTGAAGGAACATTCAACTACATCACTTGAGCTTTCTCGCCCGTCCCTATGGCCATGCTTGAAATTTTGACGAAAATGCAAGGTCATCCATTATCGTTCTTATGTCATTGGGGCTTCATGAATAAGCAAACCAAAGCACATGAACACAATAACAAGGATCTTGGCGATGAAAAAGTTTCATTCTGGGTCATAGTCCCCCAAAGCACATTTGAAAACTTTCCACAAAACCTTCAACTTCAGAGGCAATTTACTACATGTTCCGTTGCTCTGAGCGTGAAGTTTGTTCAAAGATTGCTGCGCAACTTTTAATTTCCTTCCAACGGTGAAGAGATTAGGTCTAGCTCTTCTGGTTCCAAAGTTATGGCCGTTTAAAGTTAGAGGTTTTTTTCTTCAAAACTGCTTTCTCACCCGTCCCTATGGCCATGCTTGAAATTTGGACGAAAATGCAAGGTCATCCATTATCGTTCTTATGTCATTGGGGCTTCATGAATAAGCAAACCAAAGCCCTGGGACACAATAACAAGGATCTTGGCGATGAAAAAGTTTCATTCTGGGTCATAGTCCCCCAAAGCACATTTGAAGACTTTCCACAAAACTTCAACTTCAGAGGCCATTTACTAATGTTCCGTTGCTCTGAGCGTGAAGTTTGTTCGAAGACTTGCTGCGCAACTTTTAATTTCCTTTCCAACGGTGAAGAGATTATGTCTCTAGCTCTTCTGGTTCCGAAGTTATGGCCGTTTAAAGTTAGGTTTTTTTTCTTCAAAACTGCTTACTCACCCGTCCCTATGGCCATGCTTGAAATTTTGACGAAAATGCAAGGTCATCCATTATCGTTCTTATGTCATTGGGCTTCATGAATAAGCAAACCAAAGCCCTGGGACACAATAACAAGGATCTTGGCGATGAAAAAGTTTCATTCTGGGCCATAGTCCCCAAAGTACATTTGAAGACTTTCCACAAAACCTTCAACTTCAGAGGCAATTACTACATGTTCGTTGCTCTGAGCGTGAAGTTTGTTCGAAGATTGCTGCGCAACTTTTAATTTCCTTTCCAACGGTGAAGAGATTAGGTCTCTAGCTCTTCTGGTTCCGAAGTTATGGCCGTTTAAAGTTAAAGGTTTTTTTCTTCAAAACTGCTTACTCACCGTCCCTATGGCCATGCTTGAATTTGGACGAAAATGCAAGGTCATCCATTATCGTTCTTATGTCATTGGGGCTTCATGAATAAGCAAACCAAAGCCCATGGACACAATAACAAGGATCTTGGCGATGAAAAAGTTTCATTCTGGGTCATAGTCCCCCAAGCACATTTGAAACTTTCCACAAAACTTCAACTTCAGAGGCAATTTACTACATGTTCCGTAGCTCTGAGCGTGAAGTTTGTTCAAAATTCTGCTGCGCAACTTTTAATTTCCTTTCCAACGGTGAAAGAGATTAGGTCTCTAGCTCTTCTGGTTCCAAAGTTATGGCCGTTTAAAGTTAAAGTTTTTTTTCTTCAAAACTGCTTATCACCCGTCCCTATGGCCATGCTTGAAATTTGGACGAAAATGCAAGGTCATCCATTATCGTTCTTATGTCATTGGGCTCCATGAATAAGCAAACCAAAGCCCTGGGACACAATAACAAGGATCTTGGCGATGAAATAGTTTCATTCTGGGTCATAGTCCCCCAAAGCACATTTGAAGACTTTCCCAAAAACCTTCAACTTCAGAGGCCATTTACTATGTGTTCCGTTGCTCTGAGCGTGAAGTTTGTTCGAAGACTTGCTGCGCAACTTTTAATTTCCTTTCCAACGGTGAAGAGATTACGTCTCTAGCTCTTCTGGTTCCAAAGTTATGGCCGTTTAAAGTCAGAGGTTTTTTTTTCTTCAAAACTGCTTTCTCACCCGTCCCCATGGCCATGCTTGACATTTTGACGAAAATGCAAGGTCATCCATTATCGTTCTTATATCATTGAGGCTTCATGAATAAGCAAACCAAAGCCCTGGGACACAATAACAAGGATCTTGGCAATGAAAAAGTTCCATTCTGGGCCATAGTCCCCCAAAGTACATTTGAAGACATTCCACAAAACCTTCAACTTCAGAGGCCATTTACTACATGTTCCGTTGCTCTGAGCGTGAAGTTTGTTCGAAGACTTGCTGCGCAACTTTTAATTTCCTTTCCAACGGTGAAGAGATTAGGTCTCTAGCTCTTCTGGTTCCGAAGTTATGGCCGTTTAAAGTTAGAGGTTTTTTTCTTCAAAACTGCTTTCTCACCCGTCCCATGGCCATGCTTGAAATTTGACGAAAATGCAAGGTCATCCATTATCGTTCTTATGTCATTGAGGCTTCTTGAATAAGCAAACCAAAGCCCTGGGACACAATAACAAGGATCTTGGCATGAAAAAGTTCATTCTGGGTCATAGTCCCCCAAAGTACATTTGAAGACTTTCCACAAAACCTTCAACTTCAGAGGCCATTTACTACAGTTCCGTTGCTCTGAGCGTGAAGTTTGTTCGAAGATTGCTGCGCAACTTTTAATTTCCTTTCCAACGGTGAAGAGATTAGGTCTCTAGCTCTTCTGGTTCCAAAGTTATGGCCGTTTAAAGTTAGAGGTTTTTTTTCTTCAAAACTGCTTTCTCACCCGTCCCTATGGCCATGCTTGAAATTTGGACGAAAATGCAAGGTCATCCATTATCGTTCTTATGTCATTGGGGCTCCATGAATAAGCAAACCAAAGCCCTGGGACACAATAACAAGGATCTTGGCGATGAAATAGTTTCATTCTGGGTCATAGCCCCAAAGCAATTTGAAGACTTTCCACAAAACCTTCAACTTCAGAGGCAATTTAACATGTTCCGTTGCTCTGAGCGTGAAGTTTGTTCGAAGACTTGCTGCGCAACTTTTAATTTCCTTTCCAACGGTGAAGAGATTATGTCTCTAGCTCTTCTGGTTCCAAAGTTATGGCCGTTTAAAGTAGAGGTTTTTTTTCTTCAAAACTGCTTCTCACCGTCCCATGGCCATGCTTGAAATTTGACGAAAATGCAAGGTCATCCATTATCGTTCTTATATCATTGGGGCTTCTTGAATAAGCAAACCAAAGCCCTGGGACACAATAACAAGGATCTTGGCAATGAAAAAGTTCATTCTGGGCCATAGTCCCCCAAAGTACATTTGAAGACATTCCACAAAACCTTCAACTTCAGAGGCCATTTACTACATGTTCCGTTGCTCTGAGCGTGAAGTTTGTTCGAAGACTTGCTGCGCAACTTTTAATTCCTTTCCAACGGTGAAGAGATTAGTCTCTAGCTCTTCTGGTTCCAAAGTTATGGCCGTTTAAAGTTAGAGGTTTTTCTTCAAAACTGCTTACTCACCCGTCCTATGGCCATGCTTGAATTTTGACGAAAATGCAAGGTCATCCATTATCGTTCTTATGTCATTGGGGCTTCATGAATAAGCAAACCAAAGCCCTGGGACACAATAACAAGGATCTTGGCGATGAAATAGTTTCATTCTGGGTCATAGTCCCCCAAAGACATTTGAAGACTTTCCACAAAACCTTCAACTTCAGAGCCATTTACTATGTGTTCCGTTGCTCTGAGCGTGAAGTTTGTTCGAAGACTTGCTGCGCAACTTTTAATTTCCTTTCCAACGGTGAAGAGATTGTCTCTAGCTCTTCTGGTTCCGAAGTTATGGCCGTTTAAAGTTAAAGGTTTTTTTCTTCAAAACTGCTTACTCACCCGTCCCTATGGCCATGCTTGAAATTTGACGAAAATGCAAGGTCATCCATTATCGTTCTTATGTCATTGGGGCTTCATGAATAAGCAAACCAAAGCCCTGGGACACAATAACAAGGATCTTGGCGATGAAATAGTTTCATTCTGGGTCATAGCCCCCAAAGCACATTTGAAGACTTTCCACAAAACCTTCAACTTCAGAGGCCATTACTATGTGTTCCGTTGCTCTGAGCGTGAAGTTGTTCGAAGATTTGCTGCGCAACTTTTAATTTCCTTTCCAACGGTGAAGAGATTATGTCTCTAGCTCTTCTGGTTCCGAAGATATGGCCGTTTAAAGTTAGAGGTTTTTTTCTTCAAAACTGCTTACTCACCCGTCCCTATGGCCATGCTTGAAATTTTGACGAAAATGCAAGGTCATCCATTATCGTTCTTATGTCATTGGGGCTCATGAATAAGCAAACCAAAGCCCTGGGACACAATAACAAGGATCTTGGCGATGAAATAGTTTCATTCTGGGTCATAGTCCCCCAAAGCACATTTGAAAACTTTCCACAAAACCTTCAACTTCAGAGGCAATTACACACAGTTCCGTTGCTCTGAGCGTGAAGTTGTTCGAAGATTGCTGCGCAACTTTTAATTTCCTTTCCAACGGTGAAGAGATAGGTCTCTAGCTCTTCTGGTTCCGAAGTTATGGCCGTTTAAAGTTAAAGGTTTTTTTTCTTCAAAACTGCTTTCTCGCCCGTCCCTATGGCCATGCTTGAAATTTTGACGAAAATGCAAGGTCATCCATTATCGTTCTTATGTCATTGGGGCTTCATGAATAAGCAAACCAAAGCCCATGAACACAATAACAAGGATCTTGGTGATGAAAAAGTTCCATTCTGGGTCATAGTCCCCCAAAGCACATTTGAAGACTTTCCACAAAACCTTCAACTTCAGAGGCCATTTACTATGTGTTCCGTTGCTCTGAGCGTGAAGTTGTTCGAGACTTGCTGCGCAACTTTTAATTTCCTTTCCAACGGTGAAGAGTAGGTCTCTAGCTCTTCTGGTTCCAAAGTTATGGCCGTTTAAAGTTAGAGGTTTTTTTCTTCAAAACTGCTTCTCACCGTCCCTATGGCCATGCTTGAAATTTTGACGAAAATGCAAGGTCATCCATTATCGTTCTATGTCATTGGGGCTCATGAATAAGCAAACCAAAGCCTGGGACACAATAACAAGGATCTTGGCGATGAAATAGTTTCATTCTGGGTCATAGCCCCCAAAGCACATTTGAAGACTTCCACAAAACCTTCAACTTCAGAGGCCATTACTATGTGTTCCGTTGCTCTAAGCGTGAAGTTTGTTCGAAGACTTGCTGCGCAACTTTTAATTTCCTTCCAACGGTGAAGAGATTAGGTCTCTAGCTCTTCTGGTTCCAAAGTTATGGCCGTTTAAAGTTGAGGTTTTTTTCTTCAAAACTGCTTTCTCACCCGTCCCTATGGCCATGCTTGAAATTTTGACGAAAATGCAAGGTCATCCATTATCGTTCTTATGTCATTGGGGCTTCATGAATAAGCAAACCAAAGCCCTGGGACACAATAACAAGGATCTTGGCAATGAAAAAGTTCCATTCTGGGCCATAGTCCCCAAAGTACATTTGAAGACATTCCACAAAACTTCAACTTCAGAGGCCATTTACTACATGTTCCGTTGCTCTGAGCGTGAAGTTTGTTCGAAGACTTGCTGCGCAACTTTTAATTTCCTTTCCAACGGTGAAGAGATTACGTCTCTAGCTCTTCTGGTTCCGAAGTTATGGCCGTTTAAAGTTAAAGGTTTTTTCTTCAAAAACTGCTTACTCACCCGTCCCTATGGCCATGCTTGAAATTTGGACGAAAATGCAAGGTCATCCATTATCGTTCTTATGTCATTGGGGCTTCATGAATAAGCAAACCAAAGCCATGAACACAATAACAAGGATCTTGGCGATGAAAAAGTTTCATTCTGGGTCATAGTCCCCAAAGCACATTTGAAAACTTTCCACAAAACCTTCAACTTCAGAGGCAATTTACTACATGTTCCGTTGCTCTGAGCGTGAAGTTTGTTCGAAGACTTGCTGCGCAACTTTTAATTTCCTTTCCAACGGTGAAGAGATTAGGTCTCTAGCTCTTCTGGTTCCAAAGTTATGGCCGTTTAAAGTTAAAGTTTTTTTTTCTTCAAAACTGCTTACTCACCCGTCCCTATGGCCATGCTTGAAATTTTGACGAAAATGCAAGGTCATCCATTATCGTTCTTATGTCATTGGGGCTCCATGAATAAGCAAACCAAAGCCCTGGGACACAATAACAAGGATCTTGGCGATGAAAAAGTTTCATTCTGGGTCATAGTCCCCCAAAGCACATTTGAAGACTTTCACAAAACCTTCAACTTCAGAGGCCATTTACTAGTGTTCCGTTGCTCTGAGCGTGAAGTTTGTTCGAAGACTTGCTGCGCAACTTTAATTTCTTTCCAACGGTGAAGAGATTAGGTCTCTAGCTCTTCTGGTTCCAAAGTTATGGCCGTTTAAAGTTAGAGGTTTTTTTTCTTCAAAACTGCTTTCTCACCCGTCCTTATGGCCATGCTTGAAATTTTGACGAAAATGCAAGGTCATCCATTATCGTTCTTATGTCATTGGGGCTTCTTGAATAAGCAAACCAAAGCCTGGGACACAATAACAAGGATCTTGGCGATGAAAAAGTTCCATTCTGGGCCATAGTCCCCCAAAGTACATTTGAGACTTTCCACAACCTTCAACTTCAGAGGCAATTTACTACATGTTCCGTTGCTCTGAGCGTGAAGTTTGTTCGAAGACTTGCTGCGCAACTTTTAATTTCCTTTCCAACGGTGAAGAGATTATGTCTCTAGCTCTTCTGGTCAAAGTTATGGCCTTAAAGTTAAAGGTTTTTTTTCTTCAAAACTGCTTACTCACCCGTCCCTATGGCCATGCTTGAAATTTGACGACGAAAATGCAAGGTCATCCATTATCGTTCTTATGTCATTGGGGCTTCATGAATAAGCAAACCAAAGCCCTGAACACAATAACAAGGATCTTGGCGATGAAAAAGTTTCATTCTGGGTCATAGTCCCCCAAAGCACATTTGAAAACTTTCCACAAAAACCTTCAACTTCAGAGGCAATTTACTACATGTTCCGTTGCTCTGAGCTGCGTGAAGTTTGTTCGAAGACTTGCTGCGCAACTTTAATTTCCTTTCCAACGGTGAAGAGATTAGGTCTCTAGCTCTTCTGGTTCCAAAGTTATGGCCGTTTAAAGTTAAAGGTTTTTTTCTTCAAAACTGCTTACTCACCGTCCCTATGGCCATGCTTGAAATTTGGACGAAAATGCAAGGTCATCCATTATCGTTCTTATGTCATTGGGGCTTCATGAATAAGCAAACCAAAGCCCTGGGACACAATAACAAGGATCTTGGCGATGAAAAAGTTTCATTCTGGGTCATAGTCCCCAAAGCACATTTGAAGACTTCCACAAAACTTCAACTTCAGAGGCCATTTACTATGTGTTCCGTTGCTCTGAGCGTGAAGTTTGTTCGAAGACTTGCTGCGCAACTTTTAATTTCCTTTCCAACGGTGAAGAGATTATGTCTCTAGCTCTTCTGGTTCCAAGTTATGGCCGTTTAAAGTCAGAGGTTTTTTTTCTTCAAAACTGCTTTCTCACCCGTCCCCATGGCCATGCTTGAAATTTTGACGAAAATGCAAGGTCATCCATTATCGTTCTTATATCATTGAGGCTTCTTGAATAAGCAAACCAAAGCCCTGGGACACAATAACAAGGATCTTGGCGATGAAAAAGTTCCATTCTGGGCCATAGTCCCCCAAAGTACATTTGAAGACTTTCCACAAAACCTTCAACTTCAGAGGCCATTTACTACATGTTCCGTTGCTCTGAGCGTGAAGTTTGTTCGAAGACTTGCTGCGCAACTTTTAATTTCCTTTCAACGAAGTGAAGAGATTACGTCTCTAGCTCTTCTGGTTCCGAAGTTATGGCCGTTTAAAGTTAAAGGTTTTTTTTCTTCAAAACTGCTTACTCACCCGTCCCTATGGCCATGCTTGAAATTTGGACGAAAATGCAAGGTCATCCATTATCGTTCTTATGTCATTGGGGCTTCATGAATAAGCAAACCAAAGCCCTGGGACACAATAACAAGGATCTTGGCGATGAAAAAGTTTCATTCTGGGTCATAGCCCCCAAAGCACATTTGAAGACTTTCCACAAAACCTTCAACTTCAGAGGCCATTTACTATGTGTTCCGTTGCTCTGAGCGTGAAGTTGTTCGAAGACTTGCTGCGCAACTTTTAATTCCTTTCCAACGGTGAAGAGATTACGTCTCTAGCTCTTCTGGTTCCAAAGTTATGGCCGTTTAAAGTTAAGGTTTTTTTTCTTCAAAACTGCTTACTCACCGTCCCTATGGCCATGCTTGAAATTTGGACGAAAATGCAAGGTCATCCATTATCGTTCTTATGTCATTGGGGCTCATGAATAAGCAAACCAAAGCCCTGGGACACAATAACAAGGATCTTGGCGATGAAATAGTTTCATTCTGGGTCATAGTCCCCCAAAGCACATTTGAAGACTTTCCACAAAACCTTCAACTTCAGAGGCCATTTACATGTTCCGTTGCTCTGAGCGTGAAGTTTGTTCGAAGACTTGCTGCGCAACTTTTAATTTCTTTCCAACGGTGAAGAGATTATGTCTCTAGCTCTCTGGTTCCAAAGTTATGGCCGTTTAAAGTAAAGGTTTTTTTTCTTCAAAACTGCTTACTCACCCGTCCCCATGGCCATGCTTGAAATTTTGACGAAAATGCAAGGTCATCCATTATCGTTCTTATGTCATTGGGGCTCCTGAATAAGCAAACCAAAGCCCTGGGACACAATAACAAGGATCTTGGCGATGAAAAGTTTCATTCTGGGTCATAGTCCCCCAAAGCACATTTGAAACTTTCCACAAAACCTTCAACTTCAGAGGCAATTTACTACATGTTCCGTTGCTCTGAGCGTGAAGTTTGTTCGAAGATTGCTGCGCAACTTTTAATTTCCTTTCCAACGGTGAAGAGATTAGGTCTCTAGCTCTTCTGGTTCCAAAGTTATGGCCGTTTAAAGTTAAGGTTTTTTTCTTCAAAACTGCTTCTCACCCGTCCCTATGGCCATGCTTGAAATTTTGACGAAAATGCAAGGTCATCCATTATCGTTCTTATGTCATTGGGGCTTCATGAATAAGCAAACCAAAGCCCATGGAACACAATAACAAGGATCTTGGCGATGAAAAAGTTCCATTCTGGGTCATAGTCCCCCAAAGCACATTTGAAGACTTTCCACAAAAACTTCAACTTCAGAGGCCATTTACTATGTGTTCCGTTGCTCTGAGCGTGAAGTTTGTTCGAAGACTTGCTGCGCAACTTTTAATTTCCTTTCCAACGGTGAAGAGATTAGGTCTCTAGCTCTTCTGGTTCCAAAGTTATGGCCGTTTAAAGTTAAAGGTTTTTTTCTTCAAAACTGCTTTCTCACCCGTCCCCATGGCCATGCTTGACATTTTGACGAAAATGCAAAGTCATCCATTATCGTTCTTATGTCATTGGGGCTTCATGAATAAGCAAACCAAAGCCCATGGACACAATAACAAGGATCTTGGCGATGAAAAAGTTCCATCTGGGTCATAGTCCCCCAAAGCACATTTGAAGACTTTCCACAAAACCTTCAACTTCAGAGGCAATTTACTATGTGTTCCGTTGCTGAGCGTGAAGTTTGTTCGAAGACTTGCTGCGCAACTTTTAATTTCCTTTCCAACGGTGAAGAGATTACGTCTCTAGCTCCTCTGGTTCCAAAGTTATGGCCGTTTAAAGTAAGAGGTTTTTTTTCTTCAAAACGGCTTTCTCGCCCGTCCCCATGGCCATGCTTGAAATTTTGACGAAAATGCAAGGTCATCCATTATCGTTCTTATGTCATTGAGGCTTCATGAATAAGCAAACCAAAGCCCTGGGACACAATAACAAGGATCTTGGCAATGAAAAAGTTCCATTCTGGGTCATAGTCCCCCAAAGTACATTTGAAGACTTTCCACAAAACCTTCAACTTCAGAGGCCATTTACTACATGTTCCGTTGCTCTGAGCGTGAAGTTGTTCGAAGACTTGCTGCGCAACTTTTAATTTCTTTCCAACGGTGAAGAGATTAGGTCTCTAGCTCTTCTGGTTCCAAAGTTATGGCCGTTTAAAGTTAGAGGTTTTTTTCTTCAAAACTGCTTCTCACCCGTCCCCATGGCCATGCTTGAAATTTTGACGAAAATGCAAGGTCATCCATTATCGTTCTTATGTCATTGGGGCTTCATGAATAAGCAAACCAAAGCCCTGGGACACAATAACAAGGATCTTGGCGATGAAAAAGTTCCATTCTGGGTCATAGTCCCCAACAGCACATTTGAAGACTTTCC
>NW_024428816.1:0-14915 GCF_017562075.2 Anopheles merus | reverse complement strand
AACTACATCATTATAAGTTGACGTTTAACGTAAAAGTCGCATTCGCATTTCGCTCTGTATATTTCTTGAAAATCGCGCTGTTTATCACACTATTTTCCGGGTTCTGTATAATCACAGTATTTAAGAACACCGTTCCATTATCGTTCAATAGTGCGTTTATCTCTGCTGACCAAAAAATTCGCGTAAATTTCGTTTTTCGGATCGCATCTGAGTTCGCGCGTCCTAACCGCCATCGCTCTTGTTGCTGCAACGAAAACCTGCACCGCTCCCGTATAATGGCCCGTATTTGCAACGCCTGCACTATGGAAATTGTGGAGGCATCTATCAGCTGCTGCCTGTGCGACTCTCCATTTCACCAGCGCTGCACTTCGGTTCCTGCTGATCTGTTCCTGCGCATTGCGGAATATAAACAATTACACTGGTGCTGTATTGGCTGCAACAACGTATTTATGAATCCGCGCACCAAGTTCGTAAAAGACGCAGCCATGCAATCTGGCTTCCAGGCGGCAATTACAACAGTAGCCGAGAGCATCAAGACCGTTATGGAGCCATTGACTAACGAAATCAAAACTGGGTTTGCACGGATGAGCCAACTTGATCTAAAAACTCCACGTAGCAGTCACCCTCCCGCAAAAATTCGTCGCATAAATCGGTCAAAACGGTTGTTCTCGGAAGTCGCTACTGACAACGTACTTTGTTTAAATTTGGCGCCAGACCCATCAACACCCAAAACAATAACAACCAGAACCAAAATAATAAGCCGATCGATGATATGTATCGCAAAAATCGAGCTCCACCCATGATCACAGGCACAAACAAAGATACAACTACATTTCCGATCAAAATAGTCCCCGCTCAGTCTACGGTGCAGAAGTGCGCATTGTATATTTCCCGGCTCGCTCCAGATACATCCAGTGACCAAATAGTGCAAATGGTCAAACATGCTTTGTCCATTGAGGATGTCACTGCATATTGCCTTATACGACAAGGCACAAACACAGCAACACTCTCATTTCTATCATTTAAGGTGTTAGTGCCTCTTACTCAACGTGAAAGGGCTCTTTCCCCCGATACTTGGCCGCTTGGTCTATCGGTGCGTGAATTTGTCGACTACCGAGCTCAACAACCAGGTGCAAATTTTCGTCTACCGCCAATGAGACTTTCAACACCCAAACCCTATCTACAGCGCAGGATATTCGATCACCACAGCTGTTGGATCACACAATACTTTCAGCACACACTCCACGCACTTCACCCACACCGCAAACCCACTAATTATCAACACCGATAAACAATTCACACACATCACGCACACTCGCACGCTCGCTAATCAGCTGTACACCGCATATGAGCCAAATAACGCCGAAACAACTTTTGTTGATAATTTACGCACTCACCTGATGATTGTTCCTCCAACAACAAACAACTTTACCACCACTGAAGCAGTCTGTAGTAACGGCATCTCGTGTAGGCTACTTAACGATCGTGAACCCAACACTACGCAACTTCAGCAGCACTATTGCTACAGTACAGATCCTACACTCACACAAACGCACGACGGTCATGTCATTCCTGCAGGGGTTTCCTCCTTAAATAATACTGACGATTTGTTATTTTTATATCAAAATGTAAGAGGACTAAAAACTAAATGTCATGAGGTATTCGATTATGTTTCTACTACTCATTACGACGTCATTATCCTGACTGAAACATGGTTGGACTCCTCTATTAACTCGTCACAGTTGTTTCCGGACCATTATATCGTCTTCAGAAAGGACCGTAATGACAGAAATAGTAGGAAAACCAAAGGTGGTGGGGTTCTCATAGCTGTCGCCTCACATTTGCGAGTACTCTTATGTTCTACATCAGACACTGTCGAGCAACTTTGGTTAAAGATTTACAGCATTAAGAAAACGTATGTTATCGGCGCAATGTATGTTCCTCCTGACATGACAAATAACACGTCGGTTATTCACACAATCTGTTCAACTATTGACGACGTAGCGTGTAAAGCTAATGAAATGTGTTTGTTATTCGGGGACTTCAATTTGTCAAACCTGAATTGGATACCCGATGAAACAAATCCACTTATGCTCCAAGTTGACTACGAATGCTCGAGGATCACGGACAACTGTCGCCTTCTTCTTGATTGTATGAATAGCAACGGACTATACCAGATTAACAAAATTCATAATGCGTCGAATAACTACCTCGATTTGATCTTTGTATGCGACGATACCCTGCAACAATGCTCTTCACCGGCAATAACACCCTTCCCCATAGTTGCTATTGATGGCTATCATCCGCCTATAGAGCTATGCCTGCCGAACGGCTTAGCCAAAGCAGAACATCACACAACATCACATCAAGAATCAGGCATGCTCGACTACAGTCGCACAAACTTCTTGATTCTAAATGATCTACTGCAATCCTCTGACTGGTCATTCCTTGATGGAAACCCGGACGTAAACCATGCACTCGATATGTTCAATCGGAAATTTACGGTACATTTATCTGCCTGCTGCCCTATAAAACGCCTACGACAGGGTCCACCGTGGGGTAATGCTCAATTACGCCGTTTAAAACGAAACAAATCTTCCTGCTATCGGTTTTACCAAAACAGTGGAACACAACAATCGAGAATGCGGTTCATCGCAGCACACAATGTATATAGAAGCTATAATAGACAACTACACTCTCGTTTTTTAATTCGTATACAGTTCAGCTTAAGAAGAAAACCGAAAAAATTTTTAAGGTATGTCGACACAAAACGGAAAAACAGCTCCTTGCCAGCTATAGTTTCCTTTAATGGAACAACTTCGTGTACCAAAGAGGAAACCTGCAATTTATTTGCCGATCGTTTCATGAGTTCGTTTGCCACTGAAGCTCCTGGCTTCTCATTGGATGCTGCTCTCAACAACGTGCCCTCCGACGCTGTCGATGTTAATGTGCGTGACATAAACATCTCCAGAGATTCTGTGCTAAAGGCGCTCAAGCAGGTCAAACCATCCTACAACCCTGGACCTGATGGTTTTCCGACCGCAGTTCTTGCCAAATGTAGCGAAGTTTTGGCCGGACCTCTGGCTCGTATCTTCACACTCTCGCTCAATCAGCGTATGTTTCCAGAAGCATGGAAATCGTCCTACATGTTTCCTGTGCATAAAAAGGGGGATAAGAGCTTAGTGGAAAACTACCGTGGTATTACTACTTTGCCTGCAGGTGCTAAGGTTTTTGAAGTCGTCGTCCAGAACTCGCTCTTGAACTGTTGCCGCTCGCTGATATCAACACGCCAACACGGGTTCTTCCCTCGCCGCAGTGTGACCACTAATTTGGTGGAGTTTGTATCTCACTGCCATGCTGCATTCGCTTCGGGAGCCCAGATGGATGTCATCTATACCGACCTTAAGGCTGCCTTTGATCGGGTGAATCATCGCTTGCTGTTGGCGAAGCTTGCTCGTCTTGGATTCTCTACCCCTTTAGTTGAGTGGTTCGAATCTTATCTCACCAATCGTCGATATCGCGTGAAAGTTGAATGTATGACATCTAGGGAATTCGTGAGTTGTTCAGGCGTGCCACAGGGTAGTAACCTTGGACCTTTGCTGTTTTCTCTATTTTTCAATGACGTTACTACTGTAGTAAGGGAATCTGAATGTTTATTGTATGCGGACGATCTTAGACTTTTTTTTCCTGTGAGGTGTTTTGGTGATTGTCTTGTCCTGCAAGCATCGATCGACTCTTTTTCTGACTGGTGTCTGAACAACGACCTACAAATTTCTGTTGATAAATGTTTGTCCATGTCGTTTCATCGTTCTAATTGTCCAATAGTGTTTAACTACTGCATCTCCGGTACACAATTACAACGACACAGTGCAGTAAAAGACTTAGGAGTTACCCTTGACCGTAAACTTGACTTTCATGTGCACCATAACGAAATTATTGATAGAGCGAACAGAATGCTAGGATTTATACGCAGGCAGTCGAGAGAATTCTCCGACCAACATTGTCTTGTCGCACTCTACAAATCACTAGTCAGATCCATCTTAGAATACTCCTCAGTAGTTTGGTGCCCATCGTCGTCGTTATGGTCGAATAAGATTGAGTCAGTGCAGAAAAAATTCACCCGTTTGGTCTTACGGTTCACACCCTGGCGTAACGTAGCAGCAAGACCTAGTTATCATGCCCGGTGTTTAATTTTTGGACTCGAGTCTCTCGCTACTCGTCGCGAAACGGCGCAAATCTTGTTTATGAAAAAAAATCATCCTAGGAGAGATAGATTCACCGGACCTTTTAGCTAGAGTTAATTTCCACGTACCTGCTCGTATTTTAAGAAACTTTAGGCTACTAAGAGTTGACCAAACTAGACGTGCATATAGCGATAATGAACCTCTGACTGCGATGGCTTTTAGATTTAATGCACATTATGACTCTTTTGACTGGAATTCCCTAAGTTGACCTGTTTCTCTTGCTGTGATACTCTGTGTTATTTATTTTGTGCTGATGTTACATTGTACCGTGATGCTTTATGTTATTATAAGTTTAGTTTATAAGATCAGTGATAAGGCCAATGATGGCCAATCACTTAACATTTACAAATAAACAAAATAAACAAATAAACATCAAAAGTGTCTCCAATGTACTTCGGACAACCAAAAAAGATGTTCCCGCTGCATCAAAAGTGTCTCCTGGGTACTTCGAACCAACAAAAAAGATGTTCCCGCTGCATAAGAAGTGTCTCCATTGTACTTCGGACCACCAAAAAAGATGTTCCCGCTGCATCAAAAATGTCTCCAATGTACTTCGGACGACCAAAACAGATGTTTCTGCTGCATCAAAAGTGTCTCCAATGTACTTCGGACCTCCAAAAAAGATGTTCTCGCTGCATCAAAAGTGTCTCCAATGTACTTCGGGCCTCCAAAAAAGATGTTCTCGCTGCATCAAAAGTGTCTCCAATGTACTTCGTACCACCTAAACAGATGTTCCAACTACATCAAAAGTGTCTCCAATGTACTTCGGACAACCAAAAAAGATGTTCCCGCTGCATCAAAAGTGTCTCCATTGTACTTCGGACCACCAAAAAAGATGTTCCCGCTGCATCAAAAGTGTCTCCAATGTACTTCGGACGACCAAAACAGATGTTTCTACTGCATCAAAAGTGTCTCCAATGTACTTCGGACCTCCAAAAAAGATGTTCTCGCTGCATCAAAAGTGTCTCCAATGTACTTCGGGCCTCCAAAAAAGATGTTCTCGCTGCATCAAAAGTGTCTCCAATGAACTTCGGACGACCAAAACAGATGTTCCTGCTGCATCAAAAGTGTCTCCAATGTACTTCGGACCACCAAAAGATGTTCCCGCTGCATCAAAGTGTCTCCAATGTACTTCGAATAACCAAAAAAGATGTTCTCGCTGCATCAAAAGTGTCTCCAATGTACCTAGGACCACCAAAAAAGATGTTCTCGCTGCATCAAAAGTGTCTCCAATGTACTTCGGACGACCAAAACAGATGTTCCTGCTGCATCAGAAGTGTCTCCAATGTACTTCGGACCACCACCAAAGGTGTTCCCGCTGCATCAAAAGTGTCTCCAATGTACTTCGGACCACCAAAAAAGATGTTCTCGCTGCATCAAAAGTGTCTCCAATGTACTTCGTACCACCTAAACAGATGTTCCAACTACATCAAAAGTGTCTCCAATGTACTTCGGACAACCAAAAAAGATGTTCCCGCTGCATCAAAAGTGTCTCCAATGTACTTCGGGCCTCCAAAAAAGATGTTCTCGCTGCATCAAAAGTGTCTCCATTGTACTTCGGACCACCAAAAAAGATGTTCCCGCTGCATCAAAAGTGTCTCCAATGTACTTCGGACGACCAAAACAGATGTTCCTGCTGCATCAAAAGTGTCTGCAATGTACTCCGGGCCTCCAAAAAATATGTTTCGCTGCATCAAAAGTGTCTCCAATGTACTTCGGACGACCAAAACAGATGTTTCTGCTGCATCAAAAGTGTCTCCAATGTACTTCGGGCCTCCAAAAAATATGTTCTCGCTGCATCAAAAGTGTCTCCAATGTACTTCGGACGACCAAAACAGATGTTTCTGCTGCATCAAAAGTGTCTCCAATGTACTTCGGACCTCCAAAAAAGATGTTCTCGCTGCATCAAAAGTGTCTCCAATGTACTTCGGGCCTCCAAAAAAGATGTTCTCGCTGCATCAAAAGTGTCTCCAATGTACTTCGTACCACCTAAACAGATGTTCCTACTACATCAAAAGTGTCTCCAATGTTCTTCGGACCTCCAAAAAAGATGTTCCCGCTGCATCAAAAGTGTCTCCAATGTACTTCGGGCCTCCAAAAAAGATGTTCTCGCTGCATCAAAAGTGTCTCCATTGTACTTCGGACCACCAAAAAAGATGTTCCCGCTGCATCAAAAGTGTCTCCAATGTACTTCGGACGACCAAAACAGATGTTTCTGCTGCATCAAAAGTGTCTCCAATGTACTTCGGGCCTCCAAAAAATATGTTCTCGCTGCATCAAAAGTGTCTCCAATGTACTTCGGACGACCAAAACAGATGTTTCTGCTGCATCAAAAGTGTCTCCAATGTACTTCGGGCCTCCAAAAAAGATGTTCTCGCTGCATCAAAAGTGTCTCCAATGTACTTCGTACCACCTAAACAGATGTTCCTACTACATCAAAAGTGTCTCCAATGTACTTCGGACAACCAAAAAAGATGTTCCCGCTGCATCAAAAGTGTCTCCATTGTACTTCGGACCACCAAAAAAGATGTTCCCGCTGCATCAAAAGTGTCTCCAATGTACTTCGGACCACTAAAAAAGTTGTTCTCGCTGCATCCAAAGTGTCTCCAATGTACTTCGGACCACCAAAAAAGATGTTCCCGCTGCATTAAAAGTGTCTCCAATGTACTTTGGATCACCAAAAAAGATGTTCCCGCTGCATCAAAAGTGTCTCCAATGTACTTCGGAACACCAAAAAAGATGTTCCCGCTGCATCAAAAGTGTCTCCACTGTACTTCGGTCCACCAAAAAAGATGTTCCCGCTGCCTCAAAAGTGTCTCCAATGTACTTTGGACCACCAAAAAAGATGTTCCCGCTGCATCAAAAGTGTCTCCAATGTACTTCGGACCACCAAAAAAGATGTTCCCGCTGCATCAAAAGTGTCTCCAATGTACTTCGGGCCACTCAAAAAGTTGTTCCCGCTGCATCAAAAGTATCTCCAATGTACTTCGGACCACCAAAAAAAGATGTTCCCGCTGCATCAAACGTGTCTCCACTGTACTTCGGACCACCAAAAAAGATGTTCTCGCTGCATCAAAAGTGTCTCCAATGTACTTCGTATCACCAAAAAAGATGTTCCCGCTGCATCAAAAGTGTCTCCAATGTACTTCGGACCACTAAAAAAGTTGTTCTCGCTGCATCCAAAGTGTCTCCAATGTACTTCGGACCACCAAAAAAGATGTTCCCGCTGCATCAAACGTGTCTCCACTGTACTTCGGACCACCAAAAAAGATGTTCCCGCTGCATCAGAAGTATCTCCAATGTACTTCGTATCACCAAAAAAGATGTTCCCGCTGCATCGAAAGTGTCTCCACTGTACTTCGGACCACCAAGAAAGATGTTCCCGCTGCATAAGAAGCGTCTCCAATGTACTTTGGACCACCAAAAAAGATGTTCCCGCCGCATTAGAAGTGTCTCCAATGCACTTCGGACCACCAAAAAAGATGTTCCCGCTACATCAAAAGTGTCTCCAATGTACTTCGGACCACCAAAAAAGATGTTCCCGCTGCATCAGAAGTGTCTCCAATGTACTTCGGACCTCCAAAAAAGATGTTTCTGCTGCATCAAAAGTGTCTCCAATGTACTTCGGACCTCCAAAAAAGATGTTCTCGCTGCATCAAAAGTGTCTCCAATGTACTTCGGGCCTCCAAAAAAGATGTTCTCGCTGCATCAAAAGTGTCTCCAATGTACTTCGTACCACCTAAACAGATGTTCCTACTACATCAAAAGTGTCTCCAATGTACTTCGGACCTCCAAAAAGATGTTCCCGCTGCATCAAAAGTGTCTCCAATGTACTTCGGGCCTCCAAAAAAGATGTTCTCGCTGCATCAAAAGTGTCTCCATTGTACTTCGGACCACCAAAAAAGATGTTCTCGCTGCATCAAAAGTGTCTCCAATGTACTTCGGACCACCTAAACAGATGTTCCTACTACATCAAAAGTGTCTCCAATGTACTTCGGACCTCCAAAAAAGATGTTCCCGCTGCATCAAAAGTGTCTCCAATGTACTTCGGGCCTCCAAAAAAGATGTTCTCGCTGCATCAAAAGTGTCTCCAATGTACTTCGGGCCTCCAAAAAAGATGTTCTCGCTGCATCAAAAGTGTCTCCAATGTACTTCGTACCACCTAAACAGATGTTCCTACTACATCAAAAGTGTCTCCAATGTACTTCGGACAACCAAAAAAGATGTTCCCGCTGCATCAAAAGTGTCTCCAATGTACTTCGGACGACCAAAACAGATGTTCCCGCTGCATCAAAAGTGTCTCCATTGTACTTCGGACCACCAAAAAAGATGTTCTCGCTGCATCAAAAGTGTCTCCAATGTACTTCGGACCACCAAAAAAGATGTTCCCGCTGCATTAAAAGTGTCTCCAATGTACTTTGGTCCACCAAAAAAGATGTTCCCGCTGCATCAAAAGTGTCTCCAATGTACTTCGGAACACCAAAAAAGATGTTCCCGCTGCATCAAAAGTGTCTCCACTGTACTTCGGTCCACCAAAAAAGATGTTCCCGCTGCCTCAAAAGTGTCTCCAATGTACTTTGGACCACCAAAAAAGATGTTCCCGCTGCATCAAAAGTGTCTCCAATGTACTTCGGACCACCAAAAAGATGTTCCCGCTGCATCAAAAGTGTCTCCAATGTACTTCGGACCACTAAAAAAGTTGTTCTCGCTGCATCCAAAGTGTCTCCAATGTACTTCGGACCACCAAAAAAGATGTTCCCGCTGCATCAAACGTGTCTCCACTGTACTTCGGACCACCAAAAAAGATGTTCTCGCTGCATCAAAAGTGTCTCCAATGTACTTCGTATCACCAAAAAAGATGTTCCCGCTGCATCAAAAGTGTCTCCAATGTACTTCGGACCACTAAAAAGTTGTTCTCGCTGCATCCAAAGTGTCTCCAATGTACTTCGGACCACCAAAAAAGATGTTCCCGCTGCATCAAACGTGTCTCCACTGTACTTCGGACCACCAAAAAAGATGTTCCCGCTGCATCAGAAGTATCTCCAATGTACTTCGTATCACCAAAAAAGATGTTCCCGCTGCATCGAAAGTGTCTCCACTGTACTTCGGACCACCAAAAAAGATGTTCCCGATGCATCAAAAGTGTTTCCAATGTGCTTCGGACCACCAAAAATATGTTCTCGCTGCATTAGAAGTGTCTCCAATGCACTTCGGACCACCAAAAAAGATGTTCCCGCTACATCAAAAGTGTCTCCAATGTACTTCGGACCACCCAAAAAAGATGTTCTCGCTGCATCAAAAGTGTCTCCAATGTACTTCGTATCACCAAAAAAGATGTTCCCGCTGCATCAAAAGTGTCTCCAATGTACTTCGGACCACCAAGAAAGATGTTCCCGCTGCATAAGAAGCGTCTCCAATGTACTTTGGACCACCAAAAAAGATGTTCCCGCCGCATTAGAAGTGTCTCCAATGCACTTCGGACCACCAAAAAAGATGTTCCCGCTACATCAAAAGTGTCTCCAATGTACTTCGGACCACCAAAAAAGATGGTCCCGCTGCATCAGAAGTGTCTCCAATGTACTTCGTACCACCTAAACAGATGTTCCAACTACATCATTATAAGTTTGACGTTTAACGTAAAAGTCGCATTCGCATTTCGCTCTGTATATTTTCTTGAAAATCGCGCTGTTTATCACACTATTTTCCGGGTTCTGTATAATCACAGTATTTAAGAACACCGTTCCATTATCGTTCAATAGTGCGTTTATCTCTGCTGACCAAAAAATTCGCGTAAATTTCGTTTTTCGGATCGCATCTGAGTTCGCGCGTCCTAACCGCCATCGCTCTTGTTGCTGCAACGAAAACCTGCACCGCTCCCGTATAATGGCCCGTATTTGCAACGCCTGCACTATGGAAATTGTGGAGGCATCTATCAGCTGCTGCCTGTGCGACTCTCCATTTCACCAGCGCTGCACTTCGGTTCCTGCTGATCTGTTCCTGCGCATTGCGGAATATAAACAATTACACTGGTGCTGTATTGGCTGCAACAACGTATTTATGAATCCGCGCACCAAGTTCGTAAAAGACGCAGCCATGCAATCTGGCTTCCAGGCGGCAATTACAACAGTAGCCGAGAGCATCAAGACCGTTATGGAGCCATTGACTAACGAAATCAAACTGGGTTTGCACGGATGAGCCAACTTGATCTAAAAACTCCACGTAGCAGTCACCCTCCCGCAAAAATTCGTCGCATAAATCGGTCAAAACGGTTGTTCTCGGAAGTCGCTACTGACAACTGTACTTTGTTTACATTTGGCGCCAGACCCATCAACACCCAAAACAATAACAACCAGAACCAAAATAATAAGCCGATCGATGATATGTATCGCAAAAATCGAGCTCCACCCATGATCACAGGCACAAACAAAGATACAACTACATTTCCGATCAAAATAGTCCCCGCTCAGTCTACGGTGCAGAAGTGCGCATTGTATATTTCCCGGCTCGCTCCAGATACATCCAGTGACCAAATAGTGCAAATGGTCAAACATGCTTTGTCCATTGAGGATGTCACTGCATATTGCCTTATACGACAAGGCACAAACACAGCAACACTCTCATTTCTATCATTTAAGGTGTTAGTGCCTCTTACTCAACGTGAAAGGGCTCTTTCCCCGATACTTGGCGGCTTGGTCTATCGGTGCGTGAATTTGTCGACTACCGAGCTCAACAACCAGGTGCAAATTTTCGTCTACCGCCAATGAGACTTTCAACACCCAAAACCCTATCTACAGCGCAGGATATTCGATCACCACAGCTGTTGGATCACACAATACTTTCAGCACACACTCCACGCACTTCACCCACACCGCAAACCCACTAATTATCAACACCGATAAACAATTCACACACATCACGCACACTCGCACGCTCGCTAATCAGCTGTACACCGCATATGAGCCAAATAACGCCGAAACAACTTTTGTTGATAATTTACGCACTCACCTGATGATTGTTCCTCCAACAACAAACAACTTTACCACCACTGAAGCAGTCTGTAGTAACGGCATCTCGTGTAGGCTACTTAACGATCGTGAACCCAACACTACGCAACTTCAGCAGCACTATTGCTACAGTACAGATCCTACACTCACACAAACGCACGACGGTCATGTCATTCCTGCAGGGGTTTCCTCCTTAAATAATACTGACGATTTGTTATTTTTATATCAAAATGTAAGAGGACTAAAAACTAAATGTCATGAGGTATTCGATTATGTTTCTACTACTCATTACGACGTCATTATCCTGACTGAAACATGGTTGGACTCCTCTATTAACTCGTCACAGTTGTTTCCGGACCATTATATCGTCTTCAGAAAGGACCGTAATGACAGAAAAAGTAGGAAAACCAAAGGTGGTGGGGTTCTCATAGCTGTCGCCTCACATTTGCGAGTACTCTTATGTTCTACATCAGACACTGTCGAGCAACTTTGGTTAAAGATTTACAGCATTAAGAAAACGTATGTTATCGGCGCAATGTATGTTCCTCCTGACATGACAAATAACACGTCGGTTATTCACACAATCTGTTCAACTATTGACGACGTAGCGTGTAAAGCTAATGAAATGTGTTTGTTATTCGGGGACTTCAATTTGTCAAACCTGAATTGGATACCCGATGAAACAAATCCACTTATGCTCCAAGTTGACTACGAATGCTCGAGGATCACGGACAACTGTCGCCTTCTTCTTGATTGTATGAATAGCAACGGACTATACCAGATTAACAAAATTCATAATGCGTCGAATAACTACCTCGATTTGATCTTTGTATGCGACGATACCCTGCAACAATGCTCTTCACCGGCAATAACACCCTTCCCCATAGTTGCTATTGATGGCTATCATCCGCCTATAGAGCTATGCCTGCCGAACGGCTTAGCCAAAGCAGAACATCACACAACATCACATCAAGAATCAGGCATGCTCGACTACAGTCGCACAAACTTCTTGATTCTAAATGATCTACTGCAATCCTCTGACTGGTCATTCCTTGATGGAAACCCGGACGTAAACCATGCACTCGATATGTTCAATCGGAAATTTACGGTACATTTATCTGCCTGCTGCCCTATAAAACGCCTACGACAGGGTCCACCGTGGGGTAATGCTCAATTACGCCGTTTAAAACGAAACAAATCTTCCTGCTATCGGTTTTACCAAAACAGTGGAACACAACAATCGAGAATGCGGTTCATCGCAGCACACAATGTATATAGAAGCTATAATAGACAACTACACTCTCGTTTTTTAATTCGTATACAGTTCAGCTTAAGAAGAAAACCGAAAAAATTTTTAAGGTATGTCGACACAAAACGGAAAAAAAACAGCTCCTTGCCAGCTATAGTTTCCTTTAATGGAACAACTTCGTGTACCAAAGAGGAAACCTGCAATTTATTTGCCGATCGTTTCATGAGTTCGTTTGCCACTGAAGCTCCTGGCTTCTCATTGGATGCTGCTCTCAACAACGTGCCCTCCGACGCTGTCGATGTTAATGTGCGTGACATAAACATCTCCAGAGATTCTGTGCTAAAGGCGCTCAAGCAGGTCAAACCATCCTACAACCCTGGACCTGATGGTTTTCCGACCGCAGTTCTTGCCAAATGTAGCGAAGTTTTGGCCGGACCTCTGGCTCGTATCTTCACACTCTCGCTCAATCAGCGTATGTTTCCAGAAGCATGGAAATCGTCCTACATGTTTCCTGTGCATAAAAAGGGGGATAAGAGCTTAGTGGAAAACTACCGTGGTATTACTACTTTGCCTGCAGGTGCTAAGGTTTTTGAAGTCGTCGTCCAGAACTCGCTCTTGAACTGTTGCCGCTCGCTGATATCAACACGCCAACACGGGTTCTTCCCTCGCCGCAGTGTGACCACTAATTTGGTGGAGTTTGTATCTCACTGCCATGCTGCATTCGCTTCGGGAGCCCAGATGGATGTCATCTATACCGACCTTAAGGCTGCCTTTGATCGGGTGAATCATCGCTTGCTGTTGGCGAAGCTTGCTCGTCTTGGATTCTCTACCCCTTTAGTTGAGTGGTTCGAATCTTATCTCACCAATCGTCGATATCGCGTGAAAGTTGAATGTATGACATCTAGGGAATTCGTGAGTTGTTCAGGCGTGCCACAGGGTAGTAACCTTGGACCTTTGCTGTTTTCTCTATTTTTCAATGACGTTACTACTGTAGTAAGGGAATCTGAATGTTTATTGTATGCGGACGATCTTAGACTTTTTTTTCCTGTGAGGTGTTTTGGTGATTGTCTTGTCCTGCAAGCATCGATCGACTCTTTTTCTGACTGGTGTCTGAACTACGACCTACAAATTTCTGTTGATAAATGTTTGTCCATGTCGTTTCATCGTTCTAATTGTCCAATAGTGTTTAACTACTGCATCTCCGGTACACAATTACAACGACACAGTGCAGTAAAAGACTTAGGAGTTACCCTTGACCGTAAACTTGACTTTCATGTGCACCATAACGAAATTATTGATAGAGCGAACAGAATGCTAGGATTTATACGCAGGCAGTCGAGAGAATTCTCCGACCAACATTGTCTTGTCGCACTCTACAAATCACTAGTCAGATCCATCTTAGAATACTCCTCAGTAGTTTGGTGCCCATCGTCGTCGTTATGGTCGAATAAGATTGAGTCAGTGCAGAAAAAATTCACCCGTTTGGTCTTACGGTTCACACCCTGGCGTAACGTAGCAGCAAGACCTAGTTATCATGCCCGGTGTTTAATTTTGGACTCGAGTCTCTCGCTACTCGTCGCGAAACGGCGCAAATCTTGTTTATGAAAAAAAATCATCCTAGGAGAGATAGATTCACCGGACCTTTTAGCTAGAGTTAATTTCCACGTACCTGCTCGTATTTTAAGAAACTTTAGGCTACTAAGAGTTGACCAAACTAGACGTGCATATAGCGATAATGAACCTCTGACTGCGATGGCTTTTAGATTTAATGCACATTATGACTCTTTTGACTGGAATTCCCTAAGTTGACCTGTTTCTCTTGCTGTGATACTCTGTGTTATTTATTTTGTGCTGATGTTACATTGTACCGTGATGCTTTATGTTATTATAAGTTTAGTTTATAAGATCAGTGATAAGGCCAATGATGGCCAATCACTTAACATTTACAAATAAACAAATAAACAAATAAACATCAAAAGTGTCTCCAATGTACTTCGGACAACCAAAAAAGATGTTCCCGCTGCATCAAAAGTGTCTCCACTGTACTTCGGTCCACCAAAAAAGATGTTCCCGCTGCCTCAAGTGTCTCCAATGTACTTTGGACCACCAAAAAAGATGTTCCCGCTGCATCAAAAGTGTCTCAATGTACTTCGGACCACCAAAAAAGATGTTCCCGCTGCATCAAAAAGTGTCTCCAATGTACTTCGGACCACTAAAAGTTGTTCTCGCTGCATCAAAAGTGTCTCCAATGTACTTCGGACCACCAAAAAAGATGTTCTTGCTGCATCAAAAGTGTCTCCAATGTACTTCGGACCACCAAAAAAATGTTCTCGCTGCATCAAAAGTGTCTCCAATGTACTTCGGAACACCAAAAAAGATGTTTTCGCTGCATCAAAAGTGTCTCCAATGTACTCGGAC
>NW_024428815.1:0-14985 GCF_017562075.2 Anopheles merus | reverse complement strand
GCCGAGGTGGAATAAAACTTCGTTCGAGCGGACGTTTCGACACTTGATCGTCCAGGCGATCATAGAAACCTTTAGGAGGTTTCCCTTACTGGAAACGTTGGAGTTTTAGAGGCCTTACCTTGGGTAGTGGGACATAACTAAACTCTTTAAATGAGAAGTCGATAGGTGTAGGATGGGCATAGTCCTATCCTGACAGTCCGAACGAATCTGACTTGCCCACGGTCGGAATTGGTTTTATTTATACTCAAATTAAGTTGAGGGTTTCGCACATTTGTTCCGGGTTTTATGTTGGAAAGTTATTGTTTTCACTCAGCTAGTTACGTTGTCTTTTGTTGACAAGAACGATGGTTCTTGTCACTAAGTTCCTGTTTTGGGTTTAATGCATAAACTGTTCCTGCTTATGTTGTACGTTTCGGTTGGTTCTGTTAAGTGTGTCACAATTGTTTTTATATGAACGGTGTGGCTGAGCTCTTCCGGGTGTGTATGGTATGATCTGATTTGCTGAGTGTTTTATAATGGATGTGTTACAATGGTGTGATTTGGCTTTCCAAAGTTGGTTACTACTATGTGTCTATGGCTGATAGTGTGTATTACAATATGTTCTGTATAGCAGATATGCTACACCTCCCCCCTTAATAGAATAACGTAATGAATTACAATGATTGAAGTTATTCTCCTGTGTACTAATTAGCTGTTTTTTGTGTACTGTAGAGGTTTTCTTTGTTGTATTGTTTGTGTATACGCATTAGGCCCTTGGTCATTACTACTGTGAAAGGTCCAATGTAGACTGGATCTAATTTTTTTCTGTTTTCATTTTCCAAATATACCTGATCTCCTATCTTTATAATGAGTGGTACTGTATCTTTATTTAAGGTTTGCTGTCTTTTATTTTTGCTTTTATCAAATTTTCTCTGGCAATTTCGTTTGATTTTTGGAGTTTATATTTCATTTCGAAATATATTGGTCAATATTATAAACTGGTTCTATTTTTGTTTTGAATAATCTTGTGGTAAATTCGCCTTTCTTCCAAATACTAGTTCGTATGGTGTGTAGTTTGTGTCTGAGTGTTTCTGTGTATTGTAAACAAATTCGTAAATTTTGTCCAATCGTCCCAGTCATCATGATGTTCGTTTGTATAACTTCTTAGGTATTCGTTTAGACATCTATGATTTCTTTCTAATGATCCTATTGTCTGTGGGTGGTAAGCTGTGCTAAACGTCTGTTGATTTTTAAGATTTCTGAGATTTGTGTAATATTTCATTGTTATATTCTAGTCCTTGATCTGATTTAATTCGATAAATGTTCCAAATGTAAGAATAAAGTTTTCTACCAATGCTCTTGCTATAGTATTTGCTTCTTTGTTATGGATAGGTATTACTACGATGTATTTCGTTAAGTCACATTGTATGGTTATTGCATACCTGTTGTTTTTGTTAGTTTTTGTTAGAGGTCCTACTGTGTCGATTGAAATTATGTTAAATGGTTTTGTCGGGGTTGTAGTTACAACTGTTTTTTCTTTAGTATGTCTAGTCGTCTTATTAACTATGCATGCCTTACAATTCGTACGTATTTCTTGATATCCTTTCATATTTTTCCATTTGTATTTTTCCCTTATTTTCTGGTACAGTCTGTACTGGCCTATATGTCCTCCCGAAGGGGTCATATGATAATCTGAAATTATTCTCAGCCTATCTTTCTCTGTTGTTATCCATCTAGTTGGAGTAAACAGGATTATTTCAAACTTGGTAATGGCTCTATTGGCGATTTCCTTAATAGTTTGTTGGGAATATTCTTTGAATAAGTGGTCTTCTTCTGACCATGCTAGCTTGTTTCTCTTCCATATTGTTTCGCGATTTTGCACATTCTAGAAGAGCAAACTCTAATGCTTGACTTCCATTTACATCATTTCTCAAAAGAAATTTTCCTAGTGCTTTACTATATGAATGGTTGTATATAATGAATTCAACGTTGTTTTTAATTCTCTGCGTACCTATTTTTAGTACTTTTCTCACTTCTAAAGGTCTATCTGTTTCCACTCGCGGGTGATCAGTCCCTGTTGTTGCGATTGGTTCGTCTTTGTTTATATCAGTTTTCTCGTTATTTTCTTAACCATGGCTCTTGTATTAACCATTAAAATCGTTTTTGATTTTGGTATTGATGCCTTTAGGTCATCCGAGTTAAGGATTATTCTTGATAGTGCGTCTGCCGCAACATTAGCTTTACCTGCTAAATATTCTATTTCAAAGTCAAATTCTTCTAAATCTAGCCTCATTCTAGTAAGCTTAGAAGTAGGATTTTTCATACCAAATAAGTAAGCTAGTGTCTATGATCTGTTCTAACTATAAATTTTTGTCCATATACATAAGGTTTAAAATAATTAATTGCCCAATGTATAGCTGTAAGCTCTCTCGATAATGGCTTATTCTTCTCTCCTGGTGTAAACTTTTACTCGCAAACGCGACTGGTAAATCGTTTCCATCTGTTATTGTGATAACACTGCACCACATGCCATATCCGATGCGTCTGTCGTAATTATGAATTGCTTTTTAAAATCTGGATATTGTAAAAATTGGGTGAGAGTAAGCTTTGTTTCAAGGTATCGAAAGCTGCTTGACATTCTGAAGTCCATGCAAACTTAACATTTTTGTTAATCAAATTATTAATAGGTTTAGCTATCTTAGCAAAATTCTGTACAAATTTACGATTAATTCAAAATGCGACAAAACGTCTTGCTTCATCAGCATTAGTAGGAATCGGGAAGTTTTTAATTGTCAAACTTCGCGTCGTCCGGATAATTCCTTTATCTGTTATTTTATGACCTAAGTACGTTACTTCTGTTTTAAAGAAACAACATTTCCTCTGCATTTAGTTTAAGGTTATACTTTCTTAGCCTATCAAAACTTTACCTAAATTACTGATATGATGCCGTGCACTGCATCCAGTAACTATAATATCATCTATATATACAAATGCTAGCTCTGGTGTTAAACCAGCCATAGCGATAGCCATCATCCTTTGAAAGCTGTTTGGGCTAATGTTGAGTCCAAATGGCATTCTTGTAAACTGATAGTGACCTGTAGGCGTGGAAAAAGCTGTATATTTCTCGAATTTTTCAAGTTTGATTTGATGGAACCCTGACATCAAATCCAATGTGCTGAAATATTTGGCTCTTCCTAACTGATCTAGTATCGTGTCTATGCGGGGTAAAGGGAATTGTCTGGTAAAATTTTCTTGTTCAATTGCCGAAAATCCACTACTAAACGCCATTTCTTCTTGCCTTCAACTGATTTCTTTGGTACTAATAGTATCGGTGAATTATATGACGAACAGAATGTTCAATAATGTTATTTTTCAACATCTTTTCTACCTGTGATTGCATTTCCTCTGTTTGTGAATGTATTTGTTTATAATTGGTATATAAGAAGGAATGTTATCTTTCAATGAAATTTCCTGGGTATAAAAATTGTTAGTAGAGACCGGTTCATCTTCTAACAAAATAATCCGAGAATTTTGTGATAAGATTTCTAACTCTTCTCTTGCTATTTGTGGAATATTTTCTATATGGATTTTGTTATGAATTTTCTGAATTCGTTCCTTAGATGTGTCAAGTTTCTTCTCTGTAATTGCTCATACTCTCTATAAGGGTTCAACTTCTGGTGTATAAGATTTATGTTAAAAGAAACATCTTTATCTGTGGTATTAATGAATTTGATATACTGATTACGTTTTGAGACTAGTGTGTTCCGCAAAATACCCCTGGTTGGATTTCTTGTGATAAGATGATTGAATCTTCTGTCAAGTTTGTATGGTTATTTTTCGAACTACTTCACTTCGTTTTGGTAAAATATAATTTCCATTTACATTGTCTTCTATTGGATGTGAAATCAATCCGTTTCAGATGAGAAGTATATCATCCAATTAACATAATCAACAATACATCTGTGCTTTATAAGTCTTTTTCCTAACGTCCGTCAGAAAAAATGGATTCTACGTCTTCTGTTATATGAAATTCGTGTACAATGGAATAATCGCCAAAGTGAATTGTTGTCATAGCAGTACCTAAAGTCTCTGATTCATGTGACTAGAGCTTATCAAAGTTAATTTTTTAGATGTATTGATCTTGCAACCTGGTTTAATTTACTAGCTTTAAGTACGGATACGGTTGCTCCTGTATCTATGATGAGTGTGCTATAGAATTCCTTTGCAATTTCTATTTTAACTTTAACAAAATTATCTGCATCAGTGTTTATGGTTAGTATAGGGTATTTTCTGATACTTGAGAGTGGCCTAAAATTATTCTGTTCTTCGGCTGTTACTGTGTTATGAATAGGCGCTCGATTATTTTGCCAATTGCTATTATTCTATTTGATTGTACGTACTGGTTTCTGTTGGAATAATTTTGTCGATTTGCATGCTGATTTCTGTTGTTGTTAGTGTTATTGTTGTTATATCTGAAGTTATTATTATTTCTGTTGTTGTTCTGTCCATATCTTGCGGGTGGGAACCTGGGTGGGATTTGTGTCTGATATCTATTATTATTTGAGAATTTGTTGAATTTGTTCCTTCCTTGGTAGTTGTTTCCATACCCTCTTTGTTCCTGGTAGCGTTTGAATATAGGATCTTTGTCTGATCATTCTTTCCCTTTTTCGTTCTATCTTCTAGCTCCAACCTTTACAGCTTGCTCTATTGCTTCATGCAAGGTTTCGAATTTACTTGATCTCATTATAATTTTGGTCTCGCCATCTTTAAGTCCATAACTCAATGCACTGATTCCTGATTTAGTTGCCTTTTTTCTCAGCTACTTCTGGCGCTATCTCTTCTGCAATGTATGCCTCTTCTAGTTGTTGCGTTAATTTTTCAATAACGCTTCCAAAATCTTCTATCGTTCCAGTCTGTTTAGTATTGTCCATTTTTGATACTACGATCTCTGGTGTTACCTTTATGCTGCACCTGTCTTGTATTTGCTAACTATATCTTCAATTGAAGTTGGGGCTTCCCCTACTACAATTCGTGCTTTTCCTTTAGACGGTCCTAGTACCAGTTGTATTACTGTTTCTTTATTTTCTGGCTTTACTATTTTCTTTAATACATTTAAGTTTGACACACCACCCTTTCAAATCCTTCTCATTACCATCATACTTTGATATGAGAAGTGGTGATTTAATCAATTCCATAATGTCAGCCATTTTGTCAGGTTTCGTTTCTATTGTTATGTCAAATTGGTTCTCTGATAATGTCGTATTTAACGAATCTGGATGTCTCTCGAAGTGTATTTTTATGCACTTATTTATTTCGTAGTATCGTATTTCTTCTTAACTAGCTTTGTTAATATTTCATCTTTAATAGACGATTCGTGCTTTCGTAGAGTTCTTGTATTTCGTCGTATATTTCCTTAGTATTATCCCTTAATGTTGTTAACGCGCAAAGCCTATAACATCTGTTCAGCTGTTTCACCTGATCATAAATTCTATCTAATATTCTATTTTCTCGAATAGTTTTTGCATATTTATGCAGCCTCATCAGTAAAATTTCATATTTACGTATGTACCTTGTACCTGTGTTTAAATACATAGCATGTATTTGTTATTGTTGCTGCTCATGGTGTAACGCTCGTTACCGGTGCTCGGTGTTTAATTGGTGCTTAATGTGAAGTTGTAGGGTGTCATCAGTCGTCGCTCGATGTCTTGTCGTCTTCCACGTTGGGAACGGTTGTCCATTCAATCACACTCCACATCTCGTATACCGTAGTCTCGCCATTCATTCTATCACCTTTCAAATGAACATCACTTCTACATAGGTATTGCTTATGGTTTCACTGCACTGCTTCTCATTACTCATAACATCATTATTTCCGTTTACTTTAGTTTTGGGTCGATGCGATGTCCTCACTTCAAGGTAGCTCTATTTGCAACTGATCGCTTAAGGTTTATTCATAATGTTGTTGCATTTTTGCACGTTGAGGAAGGTTGTCAAAAACTTTTTTTACATAATTGCTTTATATCACACTTTTTTCGCCCTTCAACGGTTCATCACTTATATTTTCGATGAGTTGTCATTTTGTACACCACACTGTGTTTGCTTTTGGTCGCTCATTCATAGCGATTGTTTTTTATAGGGTCACTTGTGCCAGCTGCGTTGTTCAATACAAATTTGCACATTTGACACTTTTATCCGTCGTATACCGTTTGGTCAAAAACGCACTTTTTTTTTTACACTATTTGATGCGTTAGCACGACACTGCTGTACGTTACCGTTGTACGTATCCACAAATAATTTGTTTATACTTCTGCCCGCCGATTGCAGATTAAGGTCACGGTCGCCATGTATGTGATAGTGGCCTGTACGGTACATACTGTACATCGAAAGCGTCGCGGTAGGTCAGTGTTTCCTGACATGAGCCGAGTGGAATAAAACTTCGTTCGAGCGGACTTTTCGACACTTGATCGTCCAGGCGATCATAGAAACCTTTAGGAGGTTTCCCTTACTGGAAACGTTGGAGTTTAGAGGCCTTACCTTGGGTAGGGGGACATAACTAACTCTTTAAATGAGAAGTCGATAGGTGTAGGATGGGCATAGTCCTATCCTGACAGTCCGAACGAATCTGACTTGCCACGGTCGGAATTGGTTTTATTTATACTCAAATTAAGTTGAGGGTTTTCGCACATTTGGTTCCGGGTTTTATGTTGGAAAGTTATTGTTTTCACTCTGCTAGTTACGTTTGTCTTTTGTTGACAAGAACGATGGTTCTTGTCACTAAGTTCCTGTTTTGGGTTTAATGCATAAACTGTTTCCTGCTTATGTTGTACGTTTCGGTTGTTCTGTTAAGTGTGTCACAATTGTTTTTATATGAACGGTGTGGCCTGAGCCTCTTCCGGGTGTGTATGGTATGATCTGATTTGCTGAGTGTTTTATAATGGATGTGTTACAATGGTGTGATTTGGCTTTCCAAAGTGTGTTACTATGTGTCTATGGCTGATAGTGTGTATTACAATATGTTCTGTATAGCAGATATGCTACACATGCCAACGGGCTTATGTTTCCTTACACCTACCGCAATTGCTACACCTACTGAATTTACTTGTACCTTACTGGTTGTCCCCAATGATTCCGAGTTGCTTACGGATGGCTCCGACTCAGAGGTGTGGTCGATCCGCATAAACTTAAGCGATAGTAATTATACTATGATAGAAAAGTTTTAATGCCCGTCATGGGTTTATGTCTCGAATGGACCGTGCCTTCATACGTAGGATTGACTATCCTGATATGTTAACAATAAGTCACTGAAGCCAAGCTCACTTGACCCACAGCGGTTGTTGTGCCAAAAAAAGAAGGACCGTTTGAATGTAAATCAAATCACTTGCCGCCTTTACAGGAAAAAAAATCTCAAAACCTCTCAACAAAATCGTGTGTATCCCATCGCTTTACTTTAGTAACGACACAAAATTAATTTAAAATTTAAATTAAAAACTTCACGCGTTCCTTCTGAATAAAAAAAACTTCACGCGTTACTCTGCGTGTAGAACTGTGATAAAAAGGATATTATGTGTATCTGTCGTTACGTGTCCTTAGTTACCGTTACGTGTGCTTGCTCGTTCGCTCAACACAACAGCATCTACACGCTACACCAGATGAATCTGCATGACGCACACGATGCATCCGGTCATAGAAACATGACTTCGGTGCTGCCAGCCAGCCAGCGAGCTGAGTAATTGTGCTCTTAGGAATAGTTAAGAAAAATATGCACTGCGCGAACTGAACGGATCCTGGGAACCAAGGGGATACACACTAAAATCGCACCAATCTTTATCCACAACTTCGCTCACTATGAAATAATCATTTTGATATGTTTCCCGCTTAAATTTCCTTGAGAACTTTACTGCACGACACTCAGTGGCGGATTAAGGGTATCAGGCCTTAGGCGGTAAGACGAGTTGAGGCCCCCTGTAAATGCTAAATGATGGAGGGGGGTTTGTACTGGCACTGAACTTGCTGTTGGGATTGAACAGTAAACTTGAAATGGCCCCCTCGACGGCATTTCTACGATCATCTGTCACAGGCTAAGACAATTTCTGGCAGGGGGGGAGGGGGCAATCATTCGCCAACCTCGGGGCCCCAAACGTCCATCCTTCCATGGACCTTTGTCGCTAGTACTATGTCCATACGGCGTACTATAGACTAGCGATCTACGGGCCCCAGGCGTCCGCCTAGTCTGCTTACCGTTAAATCCACCACTGAGGACACTTAAATATTTTCAGCAATCCTGATTTCGTATTACAGATGAAATGAAGTTTATGTTTAAATACTACACGGATGTATGTAATATTGCTAAACTCTACTATAATAACAATATAAATATTCATTTACTTACCGCCATAGTTGAGCTTCCGCAATTATCCATTTTTGGGAGCATGATGCAGCTGGTAGTCCTCTAGCTGAAAAAAGAAGAGCAAATAACAGAACAATTAGTAGGTGCCCAATCCTCACCACGATTGCAAAATTTCTTCCAGACACTGCGCAACACAGTTTCTTTTGGAAATTTATGAAATGCCGTATTTGTTCCCAGTTGTTTCACTTTGCAACGGTTGTTGCTACACAAACACAGAACACGAGATCGACATGATGAAAAAAAGATTCCTGAATAGGATGAATGGATAAAATCACTTTTAGGCAGAGAAGTATCCCATGCTGCGATTTGGTTATGCTATGCATGAACAAAAGTGTGATGAAATGAAAATAAACCGCCAAAGAGATTACTGAGAATTTTTGAACCATCGAAACGTAAACAAGACACCAATACATGTACAAGAGGAATTCTTGCCGTCAAAATCGGTGCCTAAGATGGTAGCTGCCAACGGGCTAATATGTGACCTGATAGCTCAACAGACCTTGGCAATACGGTATTTTTCTATATAACAGTCTGAGAGCGTCGCGTTTATAACACCCAGTGTGACAAATAGACTTGAATAATAATCTGTGGATAATATTTAATTTCATCCGTCCACTAGTTCCTCCTTTCCCTCCTTCCCGTCCCATCATTCCCACCTTTCCCTCCCTCCTTTCCCTCCTACCCTCCTACCCTTCCTCCTTCCTTTCCTTCCTTCCTCCTTTCCCTCATTTACCTCCTTTCCCTATTTTCCCTCCATTCTCTATTTCCCTCCTTTCAATCCTTTCCCTCCCTCCTTTCCCTCCTTCCCTTGCCTTCTTTGATTCCAGAAGGTCCCTGCATGACAGTCTAAGAGCGTCGCGTTTATAACACCCGGTGTGACAGATCGACCTGAATAATAATCTGTGGATAATATTTAATTTCATCCGTCCACTAATTTAAAGCATCGATCGATCGCAATCGATTCTTGACTAGCATCCTCCATTTTTGATTACGAGCAATGGATTATTGACTATGAGCAATTGCTTTCAGCAAGCCGGTTGCTGGCGCGGAGTGACCAGATTGTTTTAAGAGTTATCGCTAGGAACTTTAAAGCAAATACTGTATTTTTCTATATGACAGTCTAAGAGCGTCGCGTTTGTAACACCCGGTGTGATAGATAGATTTGAAAACTAATCGGTGATACTTTTTAATTTCATCCATCCACTAGTTTAAAGCATTTGTTTTTTACTGCTATACTTCATCCACGAAATAAAAGATATTTTATCTGATAGGTTTGATTCTTGTTATTTCGAATCGATAAAAATCCATAAAATGTAGCTAAAAAGATTAACTACTAACTAACTAAGTAACAAAAATCAACTTAATAAAAATCATCCACATCCGCTGTAAAGTAACGCTGATCAGCCTTTACTAGAATTTTATAAAAGAGATTTGTGCATTCCTAGCCTCATTCAGTAGACCCGTCGTTCGTAATGGGCGTCTCCAACTGCACTCTCTTCCCTTCCCTCCGCTGTGGCGCTCCACCGTGTGGAAGAGGCAATTGGAGTAGTGATGTGCTGTATGGAGCGCACCCACGATTCCGATCCGACTCCGACTATTGTTAGTTCGATTCCGACTCCGGCAAAATGGAACCACTAGATCCGCCCGGAATCGGAGTCGTTCGGAGTCGTCCAGTCCACGACTCCGAACGACTCCGAACGACTCCAAAGGACTCCGAACGACTCCGAACGACTCCGACTCCGGGCGACTCCGGGTGACTCCGGATGACTCCGACTCCGGGCGACTCCAGGCGACTCCGGGCGACTCCGCACAACTCCGGACGACTTCGGATATTGCAGCGCGGACCTACCCTCCGGAGTCGATTCCGATTTTATGGGAGTCGGATCGGAGTCGACCTGGATTTTTGCCAACTTTATCCATCACTACAACAGTATGGAAGCTGAGTTGCGCGCAAGGATGCTGGCTGCCACCGGTCATTCTACAGCCTGAAAAAGCAGTTTACCTCAAAGAACCTGTCGCGACGGACGAAGCTTGGACTATATAGTACCTATATATTACCAGTACTCACATACGCCTCTGAGACATGGACACTGTCCAAATCTGACGAAACCCTCTTAGCCGCGTTCGAGAGGAAGATGCTCAGAAGGATACTTGGCCCCGTATGTGTGGAAGGACAATGGAGAGCCGCTATAATGACGAGCTATACGAGATGTACGGCGACCTCACTGTCGTACAGCGTATCAAGCTCGCCAGGCTCCGGTGGCTGGCCATCTTGTACGCATGGAAACGGACGACCCAGCCCGTAAAGTCTTTTTAGGCCGTCCACAAGGACAGAGGAGGCGTGGTAGGCCCAAATTGAGGTGGCAAGATGGCGTGGAGGCGCCGCCATTAAGGCCGGATAACGGACTGGCAGACGAAGGCGCGAGACGTGAGCGGTTCCGGACAATCCTGAGGCAGGCCAAGACCGCAAAGCGGTTGTAGTGCCGGATAAGTATAACCCATCACTAAATTGGAGTCCTCATTACTATAACGGTACGGGGCTCCTTTCCCTCCTTTCCATACTTTCCCGCCTTTCCCTCCCTTCTTTCCTTTCTTCCCTCCTTTCACTCCTTCTACTTCTTTCCCTGCTTCCCCAATCCTTTTCCTCCTTTCCCTTCCCTCCTACCCTTCTCTCCTTTCCCTCCTTTCATCCATCCCTTTCCCTCCTTTCACACCTTTCCCTCCTTCTCTTCCATCTTTTCTCTTCCTCCTTTCCCTCCTTTCCCTCCATCCCTTCCCACCTTTCCCTCCTTTCCTTTCCTCCTCTCCTTCCTTTCCACCCTCCTAACCCTCCTTTCCCTCTTTCCCTATGTTCCCTTCTTTCCCTCCTTCCCTCCTTTCCTCCTTTCATTTTCCCTCCTTCCCTACCCTGCTTTCCTCCGTTCTTTCCCCTCCTTTTCTTCCTCCTTTCCCTCCTACCCCTCCGTTTTCTTTTTCCTCCTTTCGCACCTTTCCCTCCATCCCTTCTCTCCTTTCCCTCATTATCATCCTTCCTTTCCCACCCTCCTTGCCATCTTTCTTTTCCCTCCTTTCCCTTCTTCCTTGCTTCCTTCCCTCCTTTCCCTCTCTCCTTTCCCTCCTTTCCTCCCTTCATTCCCCTTTCGTTCCTTAGAGTGACTTCTGAGTTGTCCAAAGTGTCCCAATATTCAAACAAACACTCTAGAATGACTTCAGAAGTGGTCCAAGGTGTCCCCAAGGTTCATACAAACACTCTAGATGACTTCTGAATTTCTCCAAAGTGTCCCCAGGTTCATACAAACACTCTAGAATGACTTCAGAGGTTGTCCAAGGTGTCCCCAAGGGTCATACAAACACTCTAGAACAGCGTCGGCAAAGTCGGCCCGCGGGCCAAATGCGGCCCGCCGCAACATTCAATCCGGCCCGCGAAAGTTTTTGACTGATTTTGAAATATGGGAAGGAACTAGTCGTATACAAATTGCTGATATCTTTTAGAATAACATTTTTACTATCGTACTCTTTCAACTCGTACTCTTTTTTTAATGAAAGTATTTTGGGATAACGGATCGATCTCCCGGCCCAGATAACTCAGTAATGTAGCCACTTGTACTTCTGTCTCATTTTTAGCTTCTTTAGGAACCTCAAGAAATGAACCAAGGCTCGCAAAACGCAGACACGTTCTTATGCGACGTCAGACTTGTGTACGCAGTTCATTTATGACGCTACGAGGTTCTTCGTTGATCGCGCACGCTTGTACGTTGGTTGGTTCACTTTTTTGGTCATCATGGTAAGAGTTCGACTTTTTAGAGGTGTCAAGATGAGGGTACTGATACTACTGGGGTGGATACTACTATTCAAAGTGCTTACTTACTTACTTATCCGGCACTACAACCGCTTTGCGGTCTTCTTGGCCTGCCTCAGGAGTGTCCGAAACCGCTCACGGTCTCGCGCGCTTCGTCTGCCAGTCCGTTATCCCGGCCTTAATGGCGGACGCCTCCACGCCATCTTGCCACCTCAATTTGGGCCTACCACGCCTCCTCTGTCCTTGTGGACGGCCTAAAAAGATTTTAACGGGCTGGGTCGTCCGTTTCCATGCGTACAAGATGGCCAGCCCACCGGAGCCTGGCGAGCTTGATACGCTGTACGACAGTGAGGTCGCCGTACATCTCGTATAGCTCGTCATTATAGCGGCTCCTCCATTGTCCTTCCACACATACGGGGCCAAGTATCCTTCTGAGCATCTTCCTCTCGAACGCGGCTAAGAGGGTTTCGTCAGATTTGGACAGTGTCCATGTCTCAGAGGCGTATGTGAGTACTGGTACTATATAGGTACTATATAGTCCCAGCTTCGTCCGTCGCGACAGGTTCTTTGAGTAACTGCTTTTTCAGGCTGTAGAATGACCGGTTGGCAGCCAGCATCTTGCGCGCAACTCAGCTTCCATGCTGTTGTCGTTGCTGACCTTTGACCCAAGATAGGTGAATTGTGGGACGACTTCAAAAGTGCGTTCACCCTATCTGTACGTCACACCTACGTAGATTCGGATTATTTATTGGTAGGTCCGCTGATGTTGCCACCATCAGTTTGGTCCTTTGCCTCGTTTATCTGCAATCCGAGCTCTCTGCCGCCTGCTCAATCCCTTGGTAGGCTTCTGCTACATAGGAGAGCCGCAGACCAATATGTCTATAATCATCCTGTATGCCAGGATCTGGTTGACTTTATAGAAGATGGTTCCCCGTAGTCTCCACCCCTCGAGTCGCGGATGGCCCTCTCTAGCGCCAAGTTGAATAGGAGACAGGCAAGCCCGTCCCCTGGCGCAGACCTTTGGTGGTAGCAAAAGGTCCTGAAGAGTTTTCCATCCACCCCTCACCTGGCATGTGACGTTGGTCATAGTCATTCTACTAGCCTTATCAGTTTGGCCGGGATTCCAAATGAGCTCATAGCGTCGTACAGTTTTACCCTGGCTATGCTATCGTATGCGGCTTTGAAGTCTATGAAGAGATGTATGTGTCGCTTCTGTATTCAGCCATCTTCTCCAATATCTGCCGCATGATGAAGATCTGATCAGTGGTTGATTTTCCGTTTCGGAATCCTCTTTGATAGTTTCCTACTATATCTTCGACGTGCGGGACAAGGCGATCCTGAAGGATCAGGGAGAATATTTTATAGGCGGTATTCAACACCGTAATACCCCTGTAGTTGTTGCAGTCCAACCTGTCTCCCTTCTTGTATACGGGGTAGATGATGCCGAGATTCCAATCACAAGGCATCGATTCGCTATCCCACACCTCAGTAACAATTTGATGAATCTCGTTTTCTAGTCGTGCACCTCCATTCTTGACCAGTTCAGCTGCAATTCCGTCGGTTCCGGGTGCCTTGTTATTTTTCAGCCGACGGATAGCCTTTCGTGTTTCTTCTATGCTAGGTGGCAGTAGCATGACACTATCTGCTAGTGGCGCTTCTAGCTGTTCGTTTAACTGGTCGTTGAGTAATTCATCAAAGTGTAGCGAGAGGACCTCTGGCTGGTTACTAACCAGATCTCCATCCTTGTTGCGACAGCAGGTAACCTTAGGTACCACGTTGTTTCGGTGACCTGCTATCGCTTGGTAAAACTTTCGTGTCGGTCCGTACGCCTCTCTGGTTTGCTCGAGTTCCCGCATGTTTTCTCTTCCAAAGCATGCTTCTTAGAGCGGTGAACTCGTTTCTCTTCGCGTCTGAGCCGTGAATATTCCTCTGCGCATGCCCGCGGTTCTATGCCGTTGCCTGCTTGCTCGGTATGCATATTCTTACGTTCAGTCACTTGTCTGCATTCATCGTCGAACCAGCCAGATTTGGTTTTGCGACGACGTGGTGGGAGTATATTTCTTGCACAGTTTATTATTTTTGTTTTTAGAGCGTTCCACCTCTCGCTCGTAGTTTCATATCTGTTTTTCTGGTAGTAGAGACTCGTCTAAAGCGGCTTTGAATTCCTGTTGACAGTAATGTCCCTTAGAGAGTCCGTGTTGAGCCGAGGCTGCGTGTTTTCTCCTCCGCCCCCATTGGTGCGGGGGCGGGCGATTCTACAACGTATCACTAAGCCAACCAAGTAGTGATCGGAATCGATATTGGCTCCTCGATAAGTTCTGACATTTAACAGGCTCGACTGTCGTCGGCGGCTTATTAACACGTGGTCGATCTGGTTGAAGGATTCGCCATCCGGGTGCGCCCACGTCATTTTGTGGATGTCCCTCCGCGCAAATTTGATACTTCCTACAACCAGATTGTTCGCTGCGGCGACTGGACCAATCTACTACCATTATCGTTACTGTGCTCATGCAGACTGTTTTCAAAGACTGGATTCAAAGTGCAATTAACGTTTTTCTAGAGCGGGTGAAGATAATCCCATGATAACCTATGAATTTGTATATTTGTAATGCAAACCGTTATGTAATTTTAACATTGTTTCAACCACGACAATAAGACTCTCGGAATGAAGGAAATCGCACACGAAATTTTATAAAGATGTGATATACTAAAGCCGCCCGGTCTGGTGGTACCGTCGTCAACTCGTACGACGTAGCAACATGCCCGTCATGGGTTCAAGTTCCGAATAGACCGTGCCCCC
>NW_024428814.1:0-15127 GCF_017562075.2 Anopheles merus | reverse complement strand
CTGTAGCATAAATTTATGCTCTATGTTGTCCAGACAGCATAAATCTATGTTGCGGAGGCTCTGTAACATAAATTATGCTCTATGTGTCCAGACAGCATAAATCTATTGCGGAGGCTCTGTAGCATAAATTTATGCTCTATGTTGTCCAGACAGCATAAATCTATGTTGCGGAGGCTCTGTAACATAATTTATGCTCTATGTTGTCCAGACAGCATAAATCTATGTTGCGGAGGCTCTGTAGCATAAATTTATGCTCTATGTTGTCCAGACAGCATAAATCTATGTTGCGGAGGCTGTAGCATAAATTTATGCTCTATGTTGTCCAGACAGCATAAATCTATGTTGCGGAGGCTCTGTAGCATAATTTATGCTCTATGTTGTCCAGACAGCATAAATCTATGTTGCGGAGCTCTGTAGCATAAATTTATGATCTATGTTGTCCAGACAGCATAAATTCTTGTTGCGGAGGGCTCTGTAGCATAAATTTATGCTCTATGTTGTCCAGACAGCATAAATCTATGTTGCGGAGGCTTGTAGCATAAATTTATGCTCTATGTTGTCCAGACAGCATAAATCTATGTTGCGGAGGCTCTGTAGCATAAATTTATGCTCTTTGTTGTCCAGACAGCATAAATCTATGTTGCAGAGGCTCTGTAGCATAAATTTATGCTCTATGTGTCCAGACAGCATAAATCTATGTTGCGGAGGCTCTGTAGCATAAATTTATGCTCTATGTGTCAGACAGCATAAATCTATGTTGCGAAGGCTCTGTAGCATAAATTTATGCTCTTGTTGTCAGACAGCATAAATCTATGTTGCAGAGGCTCTGTAGCATAAATTTATGCTCTATGTTGTCCAGACAGCATAAATCTATGTTGCGAGGCTCTGTAGCATAATTTATGCTCTATGTTGTCTAGACAGCATAAATCTATGCAGGCAGAGGTTCTGTAGCATAAATTTATGCTCTGTGTTGTCCAGACAGCATAAAATCTATGTTGCGAAGGCTCTGTAGTATTAATTTATGCTCTATGTTGTCCAGACAGCATAAATCTATGTGCGGAGGCTCTGTAGCATAAATTTATGCTCTATGTTGTCCAGAAAGCATAAATCTATGTTGCGGAGGCTCTGTAGCATAAATTTATGCTCTATGTTGTCCAGACAGCATAAATCTATGTTTCGGAGGCTCTGCAGCATAAATATATGCTCTTTGTGTCCAGACAGCATAAATCTATGTTGCAGAGGCTCTGTAGCATAAATTATGCTCTTTTTTATCCAGACAGCATTAAATCTATGTTGCAGAGGCTCTGTAGCATAAATGTATGCTCTATGTTGTCCAGACAGCATAAATCTATGCTGCAGAGGCTCTGTAGCATAAATTTATGCTCTATGTTGTCCAGACAGCATAAATCTATGTTGCGGAGGCTCTGTAGCATAAATTTATGCTCTATGTTGTCCAGACAGCATAATCTATGTTGCGGAGGCTGCAGCATAAATGTATGCTCTTGTTGTCCAGACAGCATAAATCTATGTTGCAGAGGCTCTGTAGCATAAATTTATGCTCTGTTGTCCAGACAGCATAAATCTATGTTGCAGAGGCTCTGTAGCATAAATTTATGCGCTATGTTGTCCAGACAGCATAAATCTATGTGCAGAGGCTCTGTAGCATAATTTATGCTCTATGTTGTCCAGACAGCATAAATCTATGTTGCGAAGGCTCTGTAGCATAAATGTATGCTCTTTGTTGTCCAGACAGCATAAATCTATGTTGCGGAGGCTCTGTAGCATAAATTTATGCTCTTTTTGTCCAGACAGCATAAATCTATGTTGCGGAGGCCTGTAGCATAAATTTATGCTCTATGTTGTCAGACAGCATAAATCTATGTTGCGGAGGCTCTGTAGCATAAATTTATGCTCTATGTTGTCAGACAGCATAAATCTATGTTGCGAAGGCTCTTGTAGCATAAATTTATGCTCTATGGTCCAGACAGCATAAATCTATGTTGCGGAGGCTCTGTAGCATAAATTATGCTCTATGTTGTCCAGACAGCATAAATCTATGTTGCGGAGGCTCTGTAGCATAAATGTATGCTCTTTGTTGTCCAGACAGCATAAATCTATGTTGCAGAGGCTCTGTAGCATAAATTTATGCGCTAGTTGTCCAGACAGCATAAATCTATGTTGCGGAGGCTCTGTAGCATAAATTTATGCTCTATGTTGTCCAGACAGCATAAATCTATGTTGCGAAGGCTCTGTAGCATAAATTTATGCTTTAATGTCCAGACAGCATAAACTATGTTGCAGAGGCTCTGTAGCATAAATTTATGCTCTTGTTGTCCAGACAGCATAAATCTATGTTGCGGAGGCTCTGTAGCATAAATTTATGCTCTATGTTGTCCAGACAGCATAAATTTATGTTGCGAAGGCTCTGTAGCATAAATTTATGCTCTTGTTGTCCAGACAGCATAAATATATGTTGCGGAGGCTCTGTAGCATAAATTTATGCTCTTTTTCCCAGACAGCATAAATCTATGTTGCGGAGGCTCTGTAGCATAAATTTATGCTCTATGTTGTCCAGACAGCATAAATCTATGCGGCAGAGGCTCTGTAGCATAAATTATGCTCTATGTTGTCCAGACAGCATAAATCTATGTTGCGGAGGCTCTGTAGCATAAATTTATGCTCTATGTTGTCCAGACAGCATAATCTAGTTGCGGAGGCTCTGTAGCATAAATGTATGCTCTATGTTGTCCAGACAGCATAAATCTATGTTGCAGAGGCTCTGTAGCATAATTTATGCTCTATGTTGTCCAGACAGCATAAATCTATGTTGCGGAGGCTCTGTAGCATAAATTTATGCTCTATGTTGTCCAGACAGCATAAATCTATGTTGCGAAGGCTCTGTAGCATAAATTTATGCTCTATGTTGTCCAGACAGCATAAATCTATGTTGCGGAGGCTCTGTAGCATAAATTAATGCTTTGTTGTCCAGACAGCATAAATCTATGTTGCGAAGGCTCTGTAGCATAAATTTATGCTCTATGTTGTCCAGACAGCATAAATTATGTTGCGAAGGCTCTGTAGCAAAATTTATGCTCTTTGTGCCAGACAGCATAAATCTATGTTGCAGAGGCTCTGTAGCATAAATTTATGCTCTATGTTGTCCAGACAGCATAAATCTATGTTGCGAAGGCTCTGTAGCATAAATTATGCTCTATGTTGTCCAGACAGCATAAATCTATGTTGCAGAGGCTCTGTAGCATAAATTTATGCTCTTTGTTGTCCAGACAGCATAAATCTATGTTGCGAAGGCTTGTAGCATAAATTTATGCTCTATGTTGTCCAGACAGCATAAATCTATGTTGCGGAGGCTCTGTAGCATAAATTTATGCTCTATGTTGTCCAGACAATCATAATCTATGTTGCGAGGCTCTGTAGCATAAATTTATGCTCTATGTGTCCAGACAGCATAAATCTATGTGCGGAGGCTCTGTAGCATAAATTTATGCTCTTTGTTGTCCAGACAGCATAAATCTATGTTGCGGAGGCTCTGTAGCATAAATTTATGCTCTATGTTGTCCAGACAGCATAAATCTATGTTGCGGAGGCTCTGTAGCATAAATTTATGCTCTATGTTGTCTAGACAGCATAAATCTATGCAGCAGAGGTTCTGTAGCATAAATTTATGCTCTTTGTTGTCCAGACAGCATAAATCTATGTTGCGGAGGCTATGTAGCATAAATTTATGCTCTATGTTGTCCAGACAGCATAATCTATGTTGCGAAGGCTCTGTAGCATAAATTTATGCTCTATGTGTCCAGACAGCATAAATCTTGTTTAATTTACAATTTTATGTCGTTGGAAGTCAGTCAAAGTGTTTGCAAGTATGTTGGATGCACTTGGTATGCTTCCAAGGTTGTTTCAAAGTAATTTTGGTACTTGGATGCACTTGGTATGACTTCCAAAGTTGTTCCAAAGTTCAAATTCGTATGTGGATACACTTTTGTTATTAGCGATTTTCAGCAAAAAAATGTTCACTTCAAACGCTACTGTGCGAATGTTTTGCACCACAGAAACGTGCATGAATACAATTTCGATAGCGCTTGAGTAGCTCTACAAGATTGCCAAAGCATCAATGGCTTCGGACGCAACGTTTCGACGGTATTCACGGTCAAAGTGGGCCAAAAACGCGATTTCCACCCCCGCAATGGCCCTTATATGAGCATAACTTTCGAACAGCGAGCTAATACAAGCGCGCCAGGGTACCGTTGGAAGCGTCTTGAGAGACTATCCGCTGTGGGGTACTGCACCTCCGCTCACCCCCTGCCCATACTGCCGGCAGAGGGAAAAAACGGAAAAATCGCAACTTTTGGAGGGCTGAACTCACGAGCGGAGCTAATATAGCGCTATATTAGATACCGGCGGATGCGTCTGACGGTTGTGCAATTTGTCTTACAAGCGCCCTCGTAGGAAACACTCGCTCGACTACGGGCCGAAAAACGTGTTTTTTTGTGAAAATTTCACCCTGTTACACAAGGTACACCGGAAACTTTTCCCGATCCCGGATCCCTTACCCCAGTTGAAAAGGGCTCGCGGAGTAGACAAAATTTCATATATCATTTGCCTATGTACGAGCAAAACTCATACTCAAAATCGGGCCGAGTCCCTCTACGAAACGCGCGGGGGGGTGTAACTATGTAGACGCCCAGGAAAATGAACCAAATTTCGGTATGTTGTTCCTGGTGGAAAAAGGCGTCGAAAACTTCAAATAAGTTTTTGATTTGCATGCGCCGATCAAAAGATAGAAAAATCGCGTTTTCGCCCTAGAGGGGAGGGGGTGGTCGGAGGGGGTGGGGGCATGAGGAGGGAAGGTGTATTAACCCGGGCCCTACCATCGCCCCATACATAATTCTGGCTAGGACGCACCGTTCGGGAGTTATGGCGAAAAACCGGCTAAAAAAGCCCGCGGCTGTAAGTGTTAGTACATTTTGAATAAAAAACCGTTAGGCGGGCCCCGAAATGCAAATAGAAAACAAGGAACTGGGTAGACCATATGGACAGATGACGGATATGGGGGTGATACAGGGAAGGGGGGCAGGGGGTGGGTAGGGGGTGGAGGGGGTAGGGTGAGTGACCCTCTACACCCCCACCCCTTTGCATCCCCCTGGCACCCCCTGGCACCCCATAAACCTTATTAGGGGGTGAGTTGGGGCGAAATCGAGTGTCTTGAAAGTGCATTTCGAGTACATTTTCGGGTAAATGGGGTCATTTTAGCGTTCAACATAAAGTCAAAATTTCCTTTACAAACGCTTACTTTTCGAGAATATGACGATTTTTGGGATTCTTAACAAAAAATGCAAATATTGCAGAAATATCGAAAACTAACAGCAGCGCACAGTTCCGTGGTGCGACCTCGCTAGAAATTGGTATTTGCACAGCGTAAAATGTAGTTCAGCACCCGTCGGGGACACAATGAGTTCGAAGAAAAAGAAAAATACAAACCGGAGTTCGATGGAGACGCTGGTGCCGGACGAAACAAATCCAGAACAAAGCAAAAGACGTGTCTTCGCTCTGCAATGTATTAAAAACAAACCATGTTTTATTAAACAGCTTGATTAGGCTGCATAGCTCTGTAGTATAAATTATGCTCTATGTTGTCCAGACAGCATAAATCTATGTTGCGGAGGCTCTGTAGCATAAATTTATGCTCTATGTTGTCCAGACAGCATAAATCTATGTTGCGGAGGCTCTGTAGTATAAATTTATGCTCTTTGTGTCAGACAGCATAAATCTATGTTGCAGAGGATTTGTAGCATAAATTTATGCTCTATGTTGTCCAGACAGCATAAATCTATGCTGCGGAGGCTCTGTAGCATAAATTTATGCTCTATGTTGTCCAGACAGCATAAATCTATGTTGCGGAGGCTCTGTAGCATAAATTTTTGCCCTATGTTGTCCAGACAGCATAAAACTATGCTGCGGAGGCTCTGTAGCATAAATTTATGCTCAATGTTGTCCAGACAGCATAAATCTATGTTGCGGAGGCTCTGTAGCATAAATTTATGCTCTATGTTGTCCAGACAGCATAAATCTATGTTGCGGAGGCTCTGTAGCATAAATTTATGCTCTTTGTTGTCCAGACAGCATAAATCTATGTTGCGGAGGCTCTGTAGCATAAAATTATGCTCTATGTTGTCCAGACAGCATAAATCTATGTTGCGGAGGCTCTGTAGCATAAATTTATGCTCTTTGTTGTCCAGACAGCATAGATCTATGTTGCAGCAGAGGTTCTGTAGCATAAATTTATGCTCTTGTTGTCCAGACAGCATAAATCTATGTTGCGGAGGCTGTAGCATAAATTTATGCTCTATGTTGTCCAGACAGCATAAATCTATGTTGCGGAGGCTCTGTAGCATAAATTTATGCTCTATGTTGTCCAGAAATCATAAATCTATGTTGCGGAGGCTCTGTAGCATAAATTTATGCTCTATGTTGTCCAGACAGCATAAATCTATGTTGCGAAGGCTCTGTAGCATAAATTTATGCTCTATGTTGTCCAGACAGCATAAATCTATGTTGCGGAGGCTCTGTAGCATAAATTTATGCTCAATGTTGTCCAGACAGCATAAATCTATGTTGCGGAGGCTCTGTAGCATAAATTTATGCTCTATGTTGTCCAGACAGATAAATCTATGTTGCGGAGGCTCTGTAGCATAAATTTATGCTCTATGTTGTCCAGACAGCATAAATCTATGTTGCGGAGGCTCTGTAGCATAAATTTATGCTCTATGTTGTCCAGACAGCATAAATCTATGTTGCGGAGGCTCTGTAGCATAAATTATGCTCTTTGTTGTCCAGACAGCATAATCTATGTTGCGGAGGCTCTGTAGCATAAATTTATGCTCTTGTTGTCCAGACAGCATAAATCTATGTTGCGGAGGCTCTGTAGCATAAATTATGCTCTATGTTGTCCAGACAGCATAAATCTATGTTGCGGAGGCTCTGTAGCATAAATTTATGCTCTATGTTGTCCAGACAGCATAAATCTATGTTGCGGAGGCTCTGTAGCATAAATTTATGCTCTATGTTGTCCAGAAAGCATAAATCTATGTTGCGGAGGCTCTGTAGCATAAATTTATACGCTCTGTTGTCCAGACAGCATAAATCTATGTTGCGGAGGCTCCTTAGCATAAATTTATGCTCTATGTTGTCCAGACAGCATAAATCTATGTTGCGGAGGCTCTGTAGCATAAATTTATGCTCTATGTTGTCCAGACAGCATAAATCTATGTTGCGGAGGCTCTGTAGCATAAATTTATGCTCTATGTTGTCCAGACAGCATAAATCTATGTTGCGGAGGCTCTGTAGCATAAATTTATGCTCTATGTTGTCCAGACAGCATAAATCTATGTTGCGGAGGCTCTGTAGCATAAATTTATGTGCTATGTTGTCCAGACAGCATAAATCTATGTTGCGGAGGCTCTGTAGCATAAATTTATGCTCTATGTTGTCCAGACAGCATAGATCTATTGCGGAGGCTCTGTAGCATATAAATTATGCTCTATGTTGTCCAGACAGATAAATCTATGTTGCGGAGGCTCTGTAGCATAAATTTATGCTCTATGTTGTCCAGACAGCATAAATCTATGTGCGGAGGCTCTGTAGCATAAATTTATGCTCTATGTTGTCCAGACAGCATAAATCTATGTTGCGGAGGCTCTGTAGCATAAATTATGCTCTTGTGTCCAGACAGCATAAATCTATGTTGCGGAGGCTCTGTAGCATAAATTTATGCTCTATGTTGTCCAGACAGCATAAATCTATGTTGCGGAGGCTCTGTAGCATAAATTTATGCTCTATGTTGTCCAGACAGCATAGATCTATGTTGCGGAGGCTCTGTAGCAAATTTATGCTCTATGTTGTCCAGACAGCATAAATCTATGTTGCGAAGGCTCTGTAGCATAAATTTATGCTCTATGTGTCCAGACAGCATAAATCTATGTTGCGGAGGTCTGTAGCATAAATTATGCTCTATGTTGTCCAGACAGCATAAATCTATGTTGCGGAGGCTCTGTAGCATAAAATTATGCTCTATGTTGTCCAGACAGCATAAATCTATGTTGCGGAGGCTCTGTAGCATAAATTTATGCTCTATGTTGTCCAGACAGCATAAATCTATGTTGCGGAGGCTCTGTAGCATAAATTATGCTCTATGTTGTCCAGACAGCATAAATCTATGTTGCGAAGGCTCTGTAGCATAAATTTATGCTCTATGTTGTCCAGACAGCATAAAATCTATGTTGCGGAGGCTCTGTAGCATAAATTTATGCTCTATGTTGTCCAGACAGCATAAATCTATGTTGCGGAGGCTCTGTAGCATAAATTATGCTCTATGGTGTCCAGACAGCATAAATCTATGTTGCGGAGGCTCTGTAGCATAAATTTATGCTCTATGTTGTCCAGACAGCATAAATCTATGTTGCGGAGGCTCTGTAGCATAAATTTATGCTCTATGTTGTCCAGACAGCAAAATCTATGTGCGAGGCTCTGTAGCATAAATTTATGCTCTATGTTGTCCAGACAGCATAAATCTATGTTGCGGAGGCTCTGTAGCATAAATTTATGCTCTATGTTGTCCAGACAGCATAAATCTTGTTGCGAAGGCTCTGTAGCATAAATTTATGCTCTATGTTGTCCAGACAGCATAAATCTATGTTGCGGAGGCTCTGTAGCATAAATTTATGCTCTATGTTGTCCAGACAGCATAAATCTATGTGCAGAGGCTCTGTAGCATAAATTATGCTCTATGTTGTCCAGACAGCATAAATCTATGTTGCGGAGGCTCGTAGCATAAATTTATGCTCTATGTTGTCCAGACAGCATAAATCTATGTTGCGGAGGCTCTGTAGCATAAATTTATGCTCTATGTTGTCTAGACAGCATAAATCTATGTTGCAGAGGCTCTGTAGCATAAATTTATGCTTTATGTTGTCCAGACAGCATAAATCTATGTTGCGAAGGTTCTGTAGCATGAATTTATGCTCTATGTTGTCCAGACAGCATAAATTTATGTTGCGGAGGCTCTGTAGCATAAATTTATGCTCTATGTTGTCCAGACAGCATAAATCTATGTTGCAGAGGCTCTGTAGCATAAATTATGCTCTATGTTGTCCAGACAGCATAAATCTATGTGCGAAGGCTCTGTAGCATAAATTTATGCTCTATGTTGTCCAGACAGCATAAATCTATGTTGCGGAGGCTCTGTAGCATAAATTTATGCTCTATGTTGTCCAGACAGCATAAATCTATGTTGCGGAGGCTCTGTAGCATAATTTATGCTCTATGTTGTCCAGACAGCAAAAATCTATGTTGCGGAGGCTCTGTAGCATAAATTTATGCTCTATGTTGTCCAGACAGCATAAATCTATGTTGCGGAGGCTCTGTAGCAAAATTTATGCTCTATGTTGTCCAGACAGCATAAATCTATGTTGCGGAGGCTCTGTAGCATAAATTTATGCTCTATGTTGTCCAGACAGCATAAATCTATGTTGCGGAGGCTCTGTAGCATAAATTTATGCTCTATGTTGTCCAGACAGCATAAATCTATGTTGCGGAGGCTCTGTAGCATAAATTTATGCTCTATGTTGTCCAGACAGCATAAATCTATGTTGCGGAGGCTCTGCATAAATTTATGCTCTATGTTGTCCAGACAGCATAAATCTATGTTGCGGAGGCTCTGTAGCATAAATTTATGCTCTATGTTGTCCAGACAGCATAAATCTATGTTGCGGAGGCTCTGTAGCATAAATTATGCTCTATGTTGTCCAGACAGCATAAATCTATGTTGCGAAGGCTCTGTAGCATAAATTTATGCTCTATGTGTCCAGACAGCATAAATCTATGTTGCGGAGGCTCTGTAGCATAAATTATGCTCTGTTTGTCCAGACAGCATAAATCTATGCTGCGGAGGCTCTGTAGCATAAATTTATGCTCTATGTTGTCCAGACAGCATAAATCTAGTTGCGGAGGCTCTGTAGCATAAATTTATGCTCTATGTTGTCCAGACAGCATAAATCTATGTTGCGAAGGCTCTGTAGCATAAATTTATGCTCTTTGTTGTCCAGACAGCATAAATCTATGTTGCAGAGGCTCTGTAGCATAAATTTATGCTCTATGTTGTCCAGACAGCATAAATCTATGTTGCGGAGGCTCTGTAGCATAAATTTATGCTCTATGTTGTCCAGACAGCATAAATTATGTTGCGAAGGCTCTGTAGCATAAATTTATGCTCTTGTTGTCCAGACAGCATAAATCTATGTTGCAGAGGCTCTGTAGCATAAATTTATGCTCTATGTTGTCCAGACAGCATAAATCTATGTTGCGAAGGCTCTGTAGCATAAATTTATGCTCTATGTTGTCCAGACAGCATAAATCTATGTTGCAGAGGCTCTGTAGCATAAATTTATGCTCTTTGTTGTCCAGACAGCATAAATCTATGTTGCGAAGGCTCTGTAGCATAAGTTATGCTCTATGTTGTCCAGACAGCATAAATCTATTGTGCGGAGGCTCTGTAGCATAAATTTATGCTCTATGTTGTCCAGACAGCATAAATCTATGTTGCGGAGGCCTGTAGCATAAAATTATGCTCTATGTTGTCCAGACAGCATAAATCTATGTGTCGGAGGGCTCTGTAGCATAAAAATATGCTCTTTGTTGTCCAGACAGCATAAATCTATGTTGCAGAGGCTCTGTAGCATAAATTTATGCTCTTTTTTGTCCAGACAGCATAAATCTATGTTGCAGAGGCTCTGTAGCATAAATTTATGCTCTATGTTGTCCAGACAGCATAAATCTATGCTGCGGAGGCTCTGTAGCATAAATTTATGCTCTATGTTGTCCAGACAGCATAAATCTATGTTGCGGAGGCTCTGTAGCATAAATTATGCTCTATGTTGTCCAGACAGCATAAATCTATGTTGCGGAGGCTCTGTAGCATAAATTTATGCTCTTTGTTGTCCAGACAGCATAAATCTATGTTGCGGAGGCTCTGTAGCATAAATTTATGCTCTATGTTGTCCAGACAGCATAAATCTATGTTGCAGAGGCTCTGTAGCATAAATTTATGCTCTATGTTGTCCAGACAGCATAAATCTATGTTGCAGAGGCTCTGTAGCATAAATTTATGCTCTATGTGTCCAGACAGCATAAATCTATGTTGCGAAGGCTCTGTAGCATAAATTTATGCTCTATGTTGTCCAGACAGCATAAATCTATGTGCGGAGGCCTCTGTAGCATAAATTTATGCTCTTTTGTCAGACAGCATAAATCTATGTTGCGGAGGCTCTGTAGCATAAATTATGCTCTATGTTGTCCAGACAGCATAAATCTATGTTGCGGAGGCTCTGTAGCATAAATTATGCTCTATGTGTGTCCAGACAGCATAAATCTGTTGCGAAGGCTCTGTAGCATAAATTTATGCGCTATGTTGTCCAGACAGCATAAATCTATGTTGCGGAGGCTCTGTAGCATAAATTTATGCTCTATGTTGTCCAGACAGCATAAATCTATGTTGCGGAGGCTCTGTAGCATAAATGTATGCTCTTTGTTGTCCAGACAGCATAAATCTATGTTGCGGAGGCTCTGTAGCATAAATTTATGCTCTATGTTGTCCAGACAGCATAAATCTATGTTGCGGAGGCTCTGTAGCAAATTTATGCTCTATGTTGTCCAGACAGCATAAATCTATGTTGCGAAGGCTCTGTAGCATAAATTTATGCTCTTTGTCCAGACAGCATAAATCTATGTGCAGAGGCTCTGTAGCATAAATTTATGCTCTTTGTTGTCCAGACAGCATAAATCTATGTTGCGAGGCTCTGTAGCATAAATTTATGCTCTATGTTGTCCAGACAGCATAAATCTATGTTGCGGAGGCTCGTAGCATAAATTTATGCTCTTTGTGTCCAGACAGATAAATCTATGTTGCGGAGGCTCTGTAGCATAAATTTATGCTCTTTTGTCCAGACAGCATAAATCTATGTTGCAGAGGCTCTGTAGCATAAATTTATGCTCTATGTTGTCCAGACAGCATAAATCTATGTTGCAGAGGCTCTGTAGCATAAATTTATGCTCTATGTTGTCCAGACAGCATAAATCTATGTTGCGGAGGCTCTGTAGCATAAATTTATGCTCTATGTTGTCCAGACAGCAATAAATCTATGTTGCGGAGGCTCTGTAGCATAAATTATGCTCTTGTTGTCCAGACAGCATAAATCTATGTTGCAGAGGCTCTGTAGCATAAATTTATGCTCTATGTTGTCCAGACAGCATAAATCTATGTTGCGGAGGCTCTGTAGCATAAATTTATGCTCTTTGTTGTCCAGACAGCATAAATCTATGTTGCGAAGGCTCTGTAGCATAAATTTATGCTCTATGTTGTCCAGACAGCATAAATCTATGTTGCAGAGGCTCTGTAGCATAAATTTATGCTCTATGTTGTCCAGACAGCATAAATCTATGTTGCGGAGGCTCTGTAGCATAAATTTATGCTCTATGTTGTCCAGACAGCATAAATCTATGTTGCGAGGCTCTGTAGCATAAATTTATGCTCTTTGTTGTCCAGACAGCATAAATCTATGTTGCAGAGGCTCTGTAGCATAAATTATGCTCTATGTTGTCCAGACAGCATAAATCTATGTTGCGAAGGCTCTGTAGCATAAATTATGCTCTATGTTGTCCAGACAGCATAAATCTATGCAGAGAGGTCTGTAGCATAAATTTATGCTCTTTGTTGTCCAGAAGCATAAAATCTATTTGCGAAGGCTCTGTAGCATAAATTTATGCTCTATGTTGTCCAGACAGCATAAATCTATGTTGCGGAGGCTCTGTAGCATAAATTTATGCTCTATGTTGTCCAGAAATCATAATCTATGGCGGAGGCTCTGTAGCATAAATTTATGCTCTATGTTGTCCAGACAGCATAAATCTATGTTTCGGAGGCTCTGTAGCATAAATTTATGCTCTTTGTTGTCCAGACAGCATAAATCTATGTTGCGGAGGCTCTGTAGCATAAAATTATGCTCTATTGGTCCAGACAGCATAAATCTATGTGCGGAGGCTCTGTAGCATAAATTTTTGCTCTATGGGTCTAGACAGCATAAATCTATGCAGCAGAGGTTCTGTAGCATAAATTTATGCTTCTTTGTTGTCCAGACAGCATAAATCTATGTTGCGGAGGCTATGTAGCACAAATTTATGCTCTATGTTGTCCAGACAGCATAAATCTATGTTGCGAAGGCTCTGTAGCATAAATTATGCTCTATGTTGTCCAGACAGCATAAATCTTGTTAATTTACAATTTTTATGTCGTTGGAAGTCATGTCAAAGTGTTTGCAAGTATGTTGGATGCACTTGGTATGATTTCCAAGGTTGTTTCAAAGTAATTTTTGGTACTTTGGATGCACTTGGTATGACTTCCAAAGTTGTTCCAAAGTTCAAATTCGTATGTTGGATACACTTTTGTTATTAGCGATTCTTCAGCAAAAAATTGTTCACTTCAAACGCATACTGTGCGAATGGTTGCACCACAGAAACGTGCATGAATACAAATTTCGATAGCGCTTGAGTAGCTCTACAAGATTGCCAAAGCATGCAATGGCTTCGGACGCAACGTTTCGACGGTATTCACGGTCAAAGTGGGCCAAAAAACGCGATTTTCCACCCCGCAATGGCCCTTATATGAGCATAACTTTCGAACGCGAGCTAATACAAGCGCGCCCAGGGTACCGTTGGAAGCGTCTTGACGGAGTACTATCCGCTGGTGGGGTATGCACCTCCGCTCACCCCTGCCCCATACTGCGGAGAGGAAAAAAACGGAAAATCGCAACTTTGGAGGGCTGTAACTCACGAGCGAAGCTAATATAGCGCTATATTAGATACCGGCGGATGCGTCTTGACGAGTTGTGCAACTTTTGTCTTACAAGCGCCTCGTAGGAAACACTCCGCTCGACTACGGGCCGAAAAACGTGTTTTTTTGTGAAAATTTCACCCTTTACACACAGGTACACCGGAAACTTTCCCGATCCCGGATCCATTACCCCAGTTGAAAAGGGCTCGCGGAGTAGACCAAATTCATATATCATTTGCCTATGTACGAGCAAAAACTCATTACTCAAAATCGGGCCCGAAGTCCCTCTACGAAACGCGCGGGGGGGTGTTAACTTATGTAGACGCCCAGGAAAATGAACCAAATTTCGGTATGTTGTTCCTGGTGGAAAAAGGCGTCGAAAACTTCAAATAAGTTTTTGATTTGCATGCGCCGATCAAAAGATAGAAAAATCGCGTTTTTCGCCCCTAGAGGGGAGGGGGTGGTCGGAGGGGGTGGGGGGCATGAGGGAGGGAAGGTGTATTACCCGGGCCTACCATCGCCCATACATCACTTCTGGCTAGGACGCACCGTTCGGGAGTTATTGGCGAAAAACCGGCTAAAAAAAGCCCGCGGCTGTAAGTGTTAGTACAATTTTGAATAAAAACCGTTAGGCGGGCCCCGAAAATGCAATAGAAAACAAGGCACTGGGTAGACCATAGGACAGATGACTGGATATGGGGGTTATACAGGGAAGGGGGGCAGGGGTGGGGTAGGGGGTGGAGGGGGTAGGGTGAGTGACCCTCTACACCCCCCACCCCTTATGCATCCCCTGGCACCATGGCACCCCCTGCACCCTTATTAGGGGGTGAGTTGGGGCGAAATCGAGTGTCTGAAAGTGCATTTCGAGTACATTTCGGGGTAAATGGGGTCATTTTAAGCGTTCAACATAAAGTCAAAATTTCCTTACAACGCTTACTTTCGAGATATGACGATTTTTGGGATTTCTTAACAAAAATGCAAATATTGCAGAAATATCGAAAACAACAGCCGCCACAGTTCCGTGGTGCGAACCTCGCTAGAACTGGTATTTGCAAGCGTTAAATGTAGTTCAGCACCCGTCGGGGACACAATGAGTTCGAAGAAAAAGAAAAAATACAAACCGGAGTTCGATGGAGACGCCTGGTGCCGGACGAACAAATCAAGAAACAAAGCAAAAGACGTTGTCTTCGCTCTGCAATGTATTAAAAACAAACCATTTGTTTATTA
>NW_024428812.1:0-15229 GCF_017562075.2 Anopheles merus | reverse complement strand
AAGCGAAGGAGCGGAACGGAACCGAGCGAACATTTCAACGAAAACGCAACGAATTCGTTTGTTCTTTATGCGGGGAAAGTGCAATGTGGGGAAAGGACGGAAAACCCTGAATTTTTCAGTCAGAGTCTATCGGGAACCGAAGGGCTTTTGCCGAGCAGTTTAAATGGCATCGGGCCGCATGGAAGGTGAAAATAATGGAAAGAAGTTGTTTGGCAAAGGTACCAACAGCAACAGGTTTGCAAGGAAATAAATCCACCCTACGGAGCGGGAGCGGGTTTTGGAAAATGCGTTCAGGTTCGGGGACAACGAGCGGAGGTGATTATTAGTTCACCAACCTGAATTGGGCCGACGAGTGTGATTGGAAAGTTTTGCTTCGTAGAATCGTTTAATTTGTTGCTGTGTGGCCCATGAAACGCGAATGCACCAATTGCTCACGAAGAAGAAAGCAACATCGGGAAAACATATTACGAACAATACTATGAAAAATATTTTCAACAAATGTAATTTGTCTTTGCTTCGGAAAATTTATTTTCAAAAATGTATTTGTTCCATCAGATACTGAGCAAAAAATAAATAAATTTCAAACATTTAAATAAATAATAAGTTTCAATTGTGTCTCTAAAATAATAGAGCTACATTTTTAAAAAATATTAACCATATAATCTTCGAAGTAATTTTAAGTAAAAAGCAATCATAGGGGAACTTATTTCCCATTTTTATGTAAATATTGCTTTGTAATTATTACGTTTAAGTTAGTCTCATAAATACGAGGCTAGTCCGTACCAGTTGATGGCACATTGAACGATCAAATCGTTGTTAGGAAGGCTCTATCCATAAAGTAACCATTGAAGATGATTGTATTGCCTTCACGAATGGATCACTATGACCCACTATTCACTATCATTTCCGATTGTTCCATTCGAACCGTTCTCCTGGTGGTTAAAGGATTATCTCTGATACTCTGTTGATCATGAATTACACCAAACATATATTATTTTTTGTTTTTTTTTTTAAATATCTATCAATCTACTAGTAAACAGGGGACTTGTGTGACATGTTGTAGGGCTGGTGGCTAAAATTTGTCTGTTTAATTACTATAAGCTGTGGCGCTGAATCAAAAAATATTTTTTACAACCAAAATGATATTCATCGTTTAAACAATGCTTGAAACGAGTAGAACATTTCTCTTTTAAATGGAATTTAAAAAAAAAACCTTTAAAACCAGTTCTACCAAGCATGTAAGTTCTAACCCATGAATGCATTTTACTCGGGAAAACCTATCAATTTTAGCATGCGTATATAGTGCACTATGACCCATTTGAGACTTTTTCATCGCCAAGATCCTTATTATTGTGTTCCAGGGCTTTGGTTGGTTATTCAAGAAGCCTCAATGATATAAGAACGATAATGGTTGACCTTGCATTTTCGTCAAAATTTCAACCATGGCCATATGGATGGATGGGAAAGTTGGACATTCCTTCAAATGGCCATAACTTCGTAACCATGTGTCTAGCGAGACGATTAAGACAGTTTTGGAAGGTATTGAAGCGGTCTTCTAAAGGCACACATGAGTTCTACGATTAAACTCACGGATAGTCTTGTAAATGGGCTCTGAATGCATTTTACTCGGGAAAACCTATCAATTTAGCATGCGTATATAGTGCACTATGACCCATTTGAGACTTTTCATCGCCAAGATCCTTATTATGTGTTCCAGGGCTTTGGTTGGTTATTCAAGAAGCCTCAATGATATAAGAACGATAATGGTTGACCTTGCATTTTCGTCAAATTTCAACCATGGCCATATGGATGGATGGGAAAGTTGGACATTCCTTCAAATGGCCATAACTTCGTAACCATGTGTCCTAGCGAGACGATTAAGACAGTTTGGAAAGGTATTGAAGCGGTCTTCTAAAGCCGCACATGGGTCTACGATTAAACTCACGGATAGTCTTGTAAATGGGCTCTGAATGCTTTACTCGGGAAAACCTATCAATTTTAGCATGCGTATATAGTGCACTATGACCCATTTTGAGACTTTTCATCGCCAAGATCCTTATTATTGTGTTCCAGGGCTTTGTTTGGTTATTCAAGAAGCCTCAATGATATAAGAATGATAATGGTTGACCTTGATTTTCGTCAAAATTTCAACCATGGCCATATGGATGGATGGGAAAGTTGGACATTCCTTCAAATGGCCATAACTTCGTAACCATGTGTCCTAGCGAGACGATTAAGACAGTTTTGGAAGGTATTGAAGCGGTCTTCTAAAGCCGCACATGGGTTCTACGATTAAACTCACGGATAGTCTTGTAAATGGGCTCTGAATGCATTTTACTCGGGAAAACCTATCAATTTAGCATGCGTATATAGTGCATATGACCCATTTTGAGACTTTTTCATCGCCAAGATCCTTATTATTGTGTTCCAGGGCTTTGGTTTGGTTATTCAAGAAGCCTCAATGATATAAGAACGATAATGGTTGACTTGCATTTTCGTCAAAATTCAACCATGGCCATATGGATGGATGGGAAAGTTTGACATTCCTTCAAATGGCCATAACTTCGTAACCATGTGTCCTAGCGAGGCGATTTAAGACAGTTTTGGAAAGGTATGAAGCGGTCTTCTAAAGCCGACAGGGTTCTACGATTAAACTCACGGGTAGTCTTGTAAATGGCCTCTGAAGCATTTTACTCGGGAAAACCTATCAATTTTAGCATGCGTATAGTGCACTATGACCCATTTGAGACTTTTTCATCGCCAAGATCCTTTTATTGTGTTCCAGGGCTTGGTTGGTTATTCAGACATGATATAAGATATAGAGAATGGATATGGTGACCTTGCATTTTCGTCAAAATTTCAACCATGGCCATATGATGGATGGGAAAAGTTGGACATTCCTTCAAATGGCCATAACTTCGTAACCATGGTGTCCTAGCGAGACGATTAAGACAGTTTGGAAAGGTATTGAAGCGGTCTTCTAAAGCCGCACATGGGTTCTAAGATTAAACTCACGGATAGTCTGTAAATGGGCTCTGAATGCATTTACTGGGAAGGGGAAAACCTATCAATTTTAGCATGCGTATATAGTGCACTATGACCCATTTTGAGACTTTTCATCGCCAAGATCCTTATTATTGGTTCCAGGGCTTTGGTTTGGTTATTCAAGAAGCCTCAATGATATAAGAACGATAATGGTTGACCTTGCATTTTCGTCAAAATTTCAACCATGGCCATATGGATGGATGGGAAAGTTGGACATTCCTTCAAATGGCCATAACTTCGTAACCATGTGTCCTAGCGAGACGATTAAGACAGTTTTGGAAAGGTATTGAAGCGGTCTTCTAAAGCCGCACATGGGTTTACGATTAACTCACGGATAGTCTTGTAAATGGGCTCTGAATGCATTTTACTCGGGGAAAACCTATCAATTTTAGCATGCGTATATAGTGCACTATGACCCATTTGAGAATTTTCATCGCCAAGATCCTTATTATTGTGTTCCAGGGCTTTGGTTTGGTTATTCAAGAAGCCTCAATGATATAAGACGATAATGGTTGACCTTGCATTTTCGTCAAAATTCAACCATGGCCATATGGATGGATGGGAAAGTTGGACATTCCTTCAAATGGCCATAACTTCGTAACCATGTGTCCTAGCGAGACGATTAAGACAGTTTTGGAAAGGTATTGAAGCGGTCTTCTAAAGCCGCACATGGGTTCTACGATTAAACTCACGGATAGTCTTGTAAATGGGCTCTGAATGCATTTTATCGGGAAAACCTATCAATTTTAGCATGCGTAGATAGGACTATAGACCATTTTGAGACTTTTCATCGCCAAGATCCTTATTATTGTGTTCCAGGGCTTTGGTTTGGTTATTCAAGAAGCCTCAATGATATAAGAACGATAATGGTTGACCTTGCATTTTCGTCAAAAATTTCAACCATGGCCATATGGATGGATGGGAAAGTTGGACATTCCTCAAATGGCCATAACTTCGTAACCATGTGTCCTAGCGAGACGATTAAGACAGTTTGGAAAGGTATTGAAGCGGTCTTCTAAAGCCGCACATGGGTTCTACGATTAAACTCACGGTATAGTCTGTAAATGGGCTCTGAATGCATTTTACTCGGGAAAACCTATCAATTTTAGCATGCGTATATAGTGCACTATGACCCATTTTGAGACTTTTTCATCGCCAAGATCCTTATTATTGTGTTCCAGGGCTTTGGTTTGGTTATTCAAGAAGCTCAATGATATAAGAACGATAATGGTTGACCTTGCATTTTCGTCAAAATTTCAAACCATGGCCATATGGATGGATGGGAAAGTTGGACATTCCTTCAAATGGCCATAACTTCGTAACCATGTGTCCTAGCGAGACGATTAAGACAGGTTGGAAAGGTATTGAAGCGGTCTTCTAAAGCCGCACATGGGTTCTACGATTAAACTCACGGATAGTCTTGTAAATGGGCTCTGAATGCATTTTACTCGGGGAAACCTATCAATTTTAGCATGCGTATATAGTGCACTATGACCCATTTTGAGACTTTTCATCGCCAAGATCCTTATTATTGTGTTCCAGGGCTTTGGTTGGTATTCAAGAAGCCCTCAATGATATAAGAACGATAATGGTGACCTTGCATTTCGTCAAATTTCAACCATGGCCATATGGATGGATGGGAAAGTTGGACATTCCTTCAAATGGCCATAACTTCGTAACCATGTGTCCTAGCGAGACGATTAAGACAGTTTTGGAAAGGTATTGAAGCGGTCTTCTAAAGCCGCACATGGGTCATACGATAGTTCTACGTTTAGTTTGTAAATGGGCTCTGAATGCATTTTACTCGGGAAAACCTATCAATTTTAGCATGCGTATATAGTGCACTATGACCCATTTTGAGACTTTTCATCGCCAGATCCTTATTATTGTGTTCCAGGGCTTGGGTTGGTTATTCAAGAAGCCTCATGATATAAGAACGATAATGTTGACCTTGCATTTTCGTCAAAATTTCAACCATGGCCATATGGATGGATGGGGAAAGTGGACATTCCTTCAAATGGCCATAATTCGTAACCATGTGTCCTAGCGAGACGATTAAGACAGTTTTGGAAAGGTATTGAAGCGGTCTTCTAAAGCCGCACATGGGTTCTACGAAAACTCACGGATTAGTTGTAAATGGCTCTGAATGCATTTTACTCGGGAAACCTATCAATTTAGCATGTGTATATAGTGCACTATGACCCATTTTGAGACTTTTTCATCGCCAAGACTTATTATTGTGTTCCAGGGCTTTGGTTTGGTTATTCAAGAAGCCTCAATGATATAAGAACGATAATGGTTGACCTTGCATTTCGTCAAAATTTCAACCATGGCCATATGGATGGATGGGAAAGTTGGGACATTCTTCAAATGGCCATAACTTCGTAACCATGTGTCCTAGCGAGACGATTAAGACAGTTTTGGAAAGGTATTGAAGCGGTCTTCTAAAGCCGCACATGGGTTTCTACGATTAAACTCATGGATAGTTTGTAAATGGGCTCTGAATGCATTTTACTCGGGAAAAAACCTATCAATTTTAGCATGCGTATATAGTGCACTATGAACCATTTTGAGACTTTTCATCGCCCAAGATCCTTATTATTGTGTTCCAGGCTTTGGTTTGGTTATTCAAGAAGCCTCAATGATATAAGAACGATAATGGTTGACCTTGCATTTTCGTCAAAATTTCAACCATGGCCATATGGATGGATGGGAAAGTTGGACTTCCTTCAAATGGCCAAACTTCGTAACCATGTGTCCTAGCGAGACGATTAAGACAGTTTTGGAAAGGTATGAAGCGGTCTTCTAAAGCCGCACATGGGTTCTACGATTAAAACTCCGGATAGTCTTGTAAATGGGCTCTGAATGCATTTTACTCGGGAAAACCTATCAATTTTAGCATGCGTATATAGTGCACTATGACCCATTTGAGACTTTTTCATCGCCAAGATCCTTATTATTGTGTTCCAGGGCTTTGGTTTGTTATTCAAGAAGCCTCAATGATATAGAACGATAATGGTTGACCTTGCATTTTCGTCAAAATTTCAACCTGGCCATATGGATGGATGGGAAAGTTGGACATTCCTTCAAATGGCCATAACTCGTAACCATGTGTCTAGCGAGACGATTAAGACAGTTTGGGAAAGGTATTGAAGCGGTCTTCTAAAGCCGCACATGGGTTCTACGATTAAACTCACGGATAGTCTTGTAATGGGCTCTGAATGCATTTTACTCGGGAAAACCTATCAATTTTAGCATGCGTATATAGTGCACTATGACCCATTTTGAGACTTTTCATCGCCAAGATCCTTATTATTGTGTTCCAGGGCTTTGGTTTGGTTATCAAGAAGCCTCAATGATATAAGAACGATAATGGTTGACCTTGCATTTTCGTCAAAATTTCAACCATGGCATATGGATGGATGGGAAAGTTGGACATTCCTTCAAATGGCCATAACTTCGTAACCATGGTCCTAGCGAGACGATTAAGACAGTTTTGGAAGGTATTGAAGCGGTCTTCTAAAGCCGCACATGGGTTCTACGATTAAACTCACGGATAGTCTGTAAATGGCCTCTGAATGCATTTTACTCGGGAAAACCTATCAATTTAGCATGCGTATATAGTGCACTATGACCCATTTTGAGACTTTTCATCCCAAGATCTTATTATTGTGTTCCAGGGCTTTGGTTTGGTTATTCAAGAAGCCTCAATGATATAAGAACGATAATGGTTGACCTTGCATTTTCGTCAAAATTTCAACCATGGCCATATGGATGGATGGGAAAGTTGGACATTCCCAAATGGCCATAACTTCGTAACCATGTGTCCTAGCGAGACGATTAAGACAGTTTTGGAAAGGTATTGAAGCGGTCTTCTAAAGCCGCACATGGGTTCTACGATTAAACTCACGGGTAGTCTTGTAAATGGGCTCTGAATGCATTTTACTCGGAAAAAACCTATCAATTTTAGCATGCGTATATAGTGCACTATGACCCATTTTGAGACTTTTCATCGCCAAGATCCTTATTATTGTGTTCCAGGGCTTTGGTTTGTTATTCAAGAAGCCTCAATGATATAAGAACGATAATGGTTGACCTTGCATTTTCGTCAAAATTTCAACCATGGCCATATGGATGGATGGGAAAGTTGGACATTCCTTCAAATGGCCATAACTTCGTAACCATGTGTCCTAGCGAGACGATTAAGACAGTTTTGGAAAGGTATTGAAGCGGTCTTCTAAAGCCGCACATGGGTTCTACGATTAAACTCACGGATAGTTTTGTAAATGGGCTCTGAATGCATTTTACTCGGGAAAACCTATCAATTTTAGCATGCGTATATAGTGCACTATGACCCATTTTGAGACTTTTTCATCGCCAAGATCCTTATATTGTGTTCCAGGGCTTTGGTTTGGTTATTCAAGAAGCCTCAATGATATAAGAACGATAATGGGTGACCTTGCATTTTCGTCAAATTTTAACCATGGCCATATGGATGGATGGAAAGTTGGACATTCTTCAAATGGCCATAACTTCGTAACCATGTGTCCTAGCGAGACGATTAAGACAGTTTTGGAAAGGTATTGAAGCGGTCTTCTAAAGCCGCACATGGGTTCTACGATTAAACTCACGGATAGTCTTGTAAATGGGCTGAATGCATTTTACTCGGGAAAACCTATCAATTTTAGCATGCGTATATAGTGCACTATGACCATTTTGAGACTTTTTCATCGCCAAGATCCTTATTATTGTGTTCCAGGGCTTTGTTTGGTTATTCAAGAAGCCTCAATGATATAAGAACGATAATGGTTGACCTTGCATTTTCGTCAAAATTTCAACCATGGCCATATGGGATGGATGGGAAAGTTGGACATTCCTTCAAATGGCCATAACTTCGTAACCATGTGTCCTAGCGAGACGATTAAAGACAGTTTTGGAAAGGTATTGAAGCGGTCTTCTAAAGCCGCACATGGGTTCTACGATTAAACTCACGGATAGTCTTGTAAATGGGCTCTGAATGCATTTTACTCGGGAAAACCTATCAATTTTAGCATGCGTATATAGTGCACTATGACCATTTTGAGACTTTTTCATCGCCAAGATCTATTATTGTGTCCAGGGCTTGGTTTGGTTATTCAAGAAGCCTCAATGATATAAGAACGATAATGGTTGACCTTGCATTTTCGTCAAAATTTCAACCATGGCCATATGGATGGATGGGAAAGTGGACATTCCTTCAAATGGCCATAACTTCGTAACCATGTGTCCTAGCGAGACGATTAAGACAGTTTTGGAAAGGTATTGAAGCGGTCTTCTAAAGCCGCACATGGGTTCTACGATTAAAACTCACGGATAGTCTTGTAAATGGGCTCGGAATGCATTTTACTCGGGAAAACCTATCAATTTTAGCATGCGTATATAGTGCACTATGACCCATTTTGAGACTTTTTTCATCGCCAAGATCCTTATTATTGTGTTCCAGGGCTTTGGTTTGGTATTCAAGAAGCCTCAATGATATAAGAACGATAATGGTTGACCTTGCATTTTCGTCAAAATTTCAACCATGGCCATATGGATGGAGGGGAAAGTGGACATTCCTTCAAATGGCCATAACTTCGTAACCATGTGTCCTAGCGAGACGATTAAGACAGTTTTGGAAAGGTATTGAAGCGGTCTTCTAAAGCCGCACATGGGTTCTACGATTAAACTCACGGGTAGTCTTGTAAATGGGCTCTGAATGCATTTTACTCGGGAAAACCTATCAATTTTAGCATGCGTATATAGTGCACTATGACCCATTTTGAGACTTTTTCATCGCCAAGATCCTTATTATTGTGTTCCAGGGCTTTGGTTTGGTTATTCAAGAAGCCTCAATGATATAAGAACGATAATGGTTGACCTTGCATTTTCGTCAAAATTTCAACCATGGCCATATGGATGGATGGGAAAGTTGGACATTCCTTCAAATGGCCATAGCTTCGTAACCATGTGTCCTAGCGAGACGATTAAGACAGTTTTGGAAAGGTATTGAAGCGGTCTTTTAAAGCCGCACAGGGTTCTACGATTTAAACTCACGGATAGTCTTGTAAATGGGCTCTGAATGCATTTTACTCGGGAAAACTATCAATTTTAGCATGCGTATATAGTGCACTATGACCCATTTGAGACTTTTTCATCGCCAAGATCCTTATTATTGTGTTCCAGGGCTTTGGTTTGGTTATTCAAGAAGCCTCAATGATATAAGAACGATAATGGTTGACCTTGCATTTTCGTCAAAATTTCAACCATGGCCATATGGATGGATGGGAAAGTTGGACATTCCTTCAAATGGCCATAACTTCGTAACCATGTGTCCTAGCGAGGCGATTAAGACAGTTTTGGAAAGGTATTGAAGCGGTCTTTAAAGCCGCACATGGGTTCTACGATTAAACTCACGGATAGTTTGTAAATGGCTCTGAATGCATTTTACTCGGGAAAAACCTATCAATTTTAGCATGCGTATATAGTGCACTATGACCCATTTTGAGACTTTTTCATCGCCAAGATCCTTATTATTGTGTTCCAGGGCTTTGGTTTGGTTATTCAAGAAGCCTCAATGATATAAGAACGATAATGGTTGACCTTGCATTTTCGTCAAAATTTCAACCATGGCCATATGGATGGATGGAAAGTTGGACATTCCTTCAAATGGCCATAACTTCGTAACCATGTGTCCTAGCGAGACGATTAAGACAGTTTTGGAAAGGTTTGAAGCGGTCTTCTAAAGCCGCACATGGGTTCTACGATTAAATCACGGGTAGTCTTGTAAATGGGCTCTGAATGCATTTTACTCGGGAAAAACCTATCAATTTTAGCATGCGTATATAGTGCACTAGACCCATTTTGAGACTTTTCATCGCCAAGATCCTATTATTGTGTTCCAGGGCTTTGGTTGGTTATTCAAGAAGCCTCAATGATATAAGAACGATAATGGTTGACCTTGCATTTTCGTCAAAATTTCAACCATGGCCATATGGATGGATGGGAAAGTGGACATTCCTTCAAATGGCCATAACTTCGTAACCATGTGTCCTAGCGAGACGATTAAGACAGTTTTGGAAAGGTATGAAGCGGTCTTCTAAAGCCGCACATGGGTTCTACGATTAAACTCACGGATAGTCTTGTAAATGGGCTCTGAATGCATTTTACTCGGGAAAACCTATCAATTTTAGCATGCGTATATAGTGCACTATGAACCATTTTGAGACTTTTTCATCGCCAAGATCCTTATTATTGTGTTCCAGGGCTTTGTTGGTTATTCAAGAAGCCTCAATGATATAAGAACGATAATGGTGACCTTGCATTTCGTCAAAATTTCAACCATGGCCATATGGATGGATGGGGAAAGTTGGGACATTCCTTCAAATGGCCATAACTCGTAAACCATGTGTCCTAGCGAGACGATTAAGACAGTTTTGGAAAGGTATTGAAGCGGTCTTCTAAAGCCGCACATGGGTTCTACGATTAACTCACGGATAGTCTTGTAAATGGCTCTCTGAATGCATTTTCTCGGGAAAACCTATCAATTTTAGCATGCGTATATAGTGCACTATGACCCATTTTGAGACTTTTCATCGCCAATCCTATTATGTGTTCCAGGGCTTTGTTTTGGTTATTCAAGAAGCCTCAATGATATAAGAACGATAATGGTTGACCTTGCATTTCGTCAAAATTTCAACCATGGCCATTGGATGGATGGGAAAGTTGGACATTCCTTCAAATGGCCATAACTTCGTAAACATGTGTCCTAGCGAGACGATTAAGACAGTTTGGAAAGGTATTGAAGCGGTCTTCTAAAGCCGCACATGGGTTCTACGATGATTAAACTCACGGATAGTCTTGTAAAGGGCTCTGAATGCATTTTACTCGGGGAAACCTATCAATTAGCATGCGTATATAGTGCACTATGACCCATTTTGAGACTTTTTCATCGCCAAGATCTTATTATTGTGTTCCAGGGCTTTGGTTGGTTATTCAAGAAGCCTCAATGATATAAGAACGATAAGGTTGACCTTGCATTTTCGTCAAAATTTCAACCATGGCCATATGGATGGATGGGAAAGTTGGACATTCCTTCAAATGGCCATAACTTCGTAACCATGTGTCCTAGCGAGGCGCGATTAAGACAGTTTTGGAAAGGTATTGAAGCGGTTTTCTAAAGCCGCACATGGGTTCTACGATTAAACTCACGGATAGTCTTGTAAATGGGCTCTGAATGCATTTTACTCGGGAAAACTATCAATTTTAGCATGCGTATATAGTGCACTAGACCATTGAGACTTTCATCGCCAAGATCCTATTATTGTGTTCCAGGGCTTTGGTTTGGTTATTCAAGAAGCCTCAATGATTAAGAACGATAATGGTTGACCTTGCATTTTCGTCAAAATTTAACCATGGCCATATGGATGGAGGGAAAAGTGGACATTCCTTCAAATGGCCATAACTTCGTAACCATGTGGTCCTAGCGAGACGATTAAGACAGTTTTGGAAAGGTATTGAAGCGGTCTTCTAAAGCCGCACATGGGTTCTACGATTAAACTCACGGATAGTCTTGTAAATGGGTTCTGAATGCATTTTACTCGGGAACAATACAATTTTAGCATGCGTTTATAGTGCTATGACCCATTTTGAGACTTTCATCGCCAAGATCCTTATTATTGTGTTCCAGGGCTTTGGTTTGGTTATTCAAGAAGCCTCAATGATATAAGAACGATAATGGTTGACCTTGCATTTTCGTCAAAAATTTCAACCATGGCCATATGGATGGAGGGGAAGTTGGACCTTCCTTCAAATGGCCATAACTTCGTAACCATGTGTCCTAGCGAGACGATTAAGACAGTTTTGGAAAGGTATTGAAGCGGTCTTCTAAAGCCGCACATGGGTTCTACGACAAACTCACGGATAGTTGTAAAAGGGCTCTCTGAATGCATTTTACTCGGGAAAACCTATCAATTTAGCATGCGCATATAGTGCACTATGACCCATTTTGAGACTTTTTCATCGCCAAGATCCTTATTATTGTGTTCCAGGGCTTTGGTTGGTTATTCAAGAAGCTCAATGATATAAGAACGATAATGGTTGACCTTGCATTTTCGTCAAAATTCAACCATGGCCATATGGATGGATGGGAAAGTGGACATTCCTTCAAATGGCCATAACTTCGTAACCATGTGTCCTAGCGAGACGATTAAGACAGTTTTGGAAAGGTATTGAGCGGTCTTCTAAAGCCGCACATGGGTTCTACGATTAAACTCACGGATAGTCTTGTAATGGGCTCTGATGCATTTTACTCGGGAAAACCTATCAATGTTAGCATGCGTATATAGTGCACTATGACCCATTTTGGACTTTTCATCGCGCAAGATCCTTATTATTGTGTTCCAGGGCTTTGGTTTGGTTATTCAAGAAGCCTCAATGAATAAGAACGATAATGGTTGACCTTGCATTTTCGTCAAAATTTCAACCATGGCCATATGATGGATGGGAAAGTTGGACATTCCTTCAAATGGCCATAACTTCGTAACATGTGTCCTAGCGAGACGATTAAGACAGTTTTGGAAAGGTATTGAAGCGGTCTTCTAAAGCCGCACATGGGTTCTACGATTAAACTCACGGATAGTCTTGTAAATGGGCTCTGAATGCATTTACTCGGGAAAACCTATCAATTTTAGCATGCGTATATAGTGCACTATGACCCATTTTGAGACTTTTCATCGCCAAGATCCTTATTATTGTGTTCCAGGGCTTTGGTTTGGTATTCAAGAAGCCTCAATGATATAAGAACGATAATGGTTGACCTTGCATTTCGTCGTCAAAATTTCAACCATGGCCATATGGATGGAGGGGAAAGTTGGACATTCCTTCAAATGGCCATAACTTCGTAACCATGTGTCCTAGCGAGACGATTAAGACAGTTTTGGAAAGGTATTGAAGCGGTCTTCTAAAGCCGCACATGGGTTCTACGATTAAACTCACGGATAGTTTTGTTAAATGGGCCTCTGAATGCATTTTACGGAAAACCTATCAATTTTAGCATGCGTATTATATAGTGCACTATGACCCATTTTGAGATTTTTCATCGCCAAGATCTATTATTTGTGTTCCAGGGCTTTGGTTTTGGTTATTCAAGAAGCCTCAATGATATAAGAAACGATAATGGTTGACCTTGCATTTCGTCAAAATTTCAACCATGGCCATATGGATGGATGGGAAAGTTGGACATTCCTTCAAATGGCCATAACTTCGTAACCATGTGTCCTAGCGAGACGATTAAGACAGTTTTGGAAAGGTATTGAAGCGGTCTCTAAAGCCGCACATGGGGTCTACGATTTAAAACTCACGGATAGCTTGTAAATGGGCTCTGAATGGCATTTTACTCGGGAAAACTATCAATTTTAGCATGTGATATAGTGCAAATGACCCATTTTGAGACTTTTTCATCGCCAAGATCCTTATTATTGTGTTCCAGGGCTTTGGTTGGTTATTCAAGAAGCCTCAATGATATAAGAACGATAATGGTTGACCTTGCATTTCGTCAAAATTTCAACCATGGCCTATGGATGGATGGGAAAGTTGGACATTCCTTCAAATGGCCTAAACTTCGTAACCATGTGTCCTAGCGAGACGATAAGACAGTTTTGGAAATATTGAAGCGGTCTTTTAAAGCCGCACATGGGTTCTACGATTAAACTCACGGATAGTCTTGTAAATGGGCTTCTGAATGCATTTACTCGGGGAAAACCTATCAATTTTAGCATGCGTATATAGTGCACTATGACCCCATTTGAGACTTTTCATCGCCAGATCCTTATTATTGTGTTCCAGGGCTTTGGTTTGGGTATTCAAGAAGCCTCAATGATATAAGAACGATAATGGTTGACCTTGCATTTCGTCAAAATTTTCAACCAATGGCCATATGGATGGATGGGAAAGTTGGACATTCCTTCAAATGGCCATAACTCGTAACCATGTGTCCTAGCGAGACGATTAAGACAGTTTTGGAAAGGTATTGAAGCGGTCTTCTAAAGCCGCACATGGGTTCTACGATTAAACTCACGGGATAGTCTGTGTAAATGGGCTCTGAATGCATTTTACTCGGGGAAAAACCTATCAATTTTAGCAGCGATAATAGTGCACTATGACCATTTTGAGACTTTTTCATCGCCAAGATCCATTATTGTTTCCCAGGGCTTTGGTTTGGTTTATTCAAGAAGCCTCAATGATTAAGAACGATAATGGTTGACCTTGCATTTTCGTCAAAATTTCAACCATGGCCATATGGATGGATGGGAAAGTTGGACATTCCTTCAAATGGCCATAAACTTCGTAACATGGTCTAGCGAGACGATTAAGACAGTTTTGGAAGGATTGAGAGCGGTCTTCTAAAGCCGCACATGGGTTCTACGATTAAAACTCATGGATAGTCTTGTAAATGGGGCTCTGAATGCATTTTACTCGGGAAAACCTATCAATTTAGCATGCGTATATAGTGCACTATGACCCATTTTGAGACTTTTCATCGCCAAGATCCTTATTATTGTGTTCCAGGGCTTTGGTTTGGTTATTCAAGAAGCCTCAATGATATAAGAACGATAATGGTGGACCTTGCATTTTGTCCGTCACAAAATTTCACCATGGCATATGGATGGATGGGAAAGTTGGACATTCCTTCAAATGGCCATAACTTCGTAACCATGTGTCCTAGCGAGACGATTAAGACAGTTTTGGAAAGGATTATGAAGCGGTCTTCAAAGCCGCACATGGGTTCTACGATTAATAAACTCACGGATAGTCTTGTAAATGGGCTCTGAATGCATTTTACTCGGGAAAAACTATCCATCATTTAGCATGCGTTATATAGTGCACTATGACCCATTTGAGACTTTTCATCGCCAAGATCCTTATTTATTGTGTTCAAGGGCTTGGTTTGGTTATTCAAGAAGCCTCAAATGATATAAGAACGATAATGGTTGACTTGCATTTCGGTCAAAATTTCAACCAGGGCCATATGGATGGATGGGAAAGTTGGACATTCCTTCAAATGGCCATAACTTCGTAAACATGTGTCCTTAGGCGAGACGATTTAAGACAGTTTTGGAAAGGTATTGAAGCGGTCTTCTAAAGCCCGCACATGGGTTCTACGATT